>NW_026863698.1:0-79256 GCF_026571515.1 Ruditapes philippinarum | reverse complement strand
TATTGTGTTCTTTTTCATATTTTGAATTATTCAGTCGAGCATTGTTAAGACGCCAATAAATTAAGTCGTTCTAATATATCTCAAATTACATTCAGTATAAACATAACGCTAAAATACACTACAAAGTTGCAAGTATAACAAGGTGAAAGTAAATTTGAATTCATCCGCACCAGGGTTTTTCAAATGACCCAGTCCGCGCGCGCGGACACACAAAAATACTCTATCCACCTTATTCCCAGCCGTTAGACATGGTTCATCAACAAAGGAAGGAATGGTTTATCAGTCTCGAAACAATCTCAATGTGACATGTGCCAGTATTTATCTATTATAATGTTATTACCTAATTCTACGCAATAAACATTTATGACGTAATTGACGTCGACGTTTGCACGTCAACTGCTAGGGACAACAACGTCATTAACACTACAAACATTTGCACCAGCATAGAGCTACGACATTTTCTAACGATGAAAACCACAACACGAAGCATTGAACGATTACATACGTACTTAAAGTAAGTCAAATTTTCTCAACATACATAAAAATTGCAAAACGTCTATCAAAAAAAGTTTGGATTTTTTTTCGGTAGGAAAAATATAGATCTAATAAAATTCAACTGTTTTTTGTATAGATTCTTGAACAAATGCATTAATAACTGAATCGTTGAAATAAGAAGAATACATTATATACTTTATTTTTCCCCGAGTACTAGAAAGAAAATAAATAATTCTGAACTTTATCAAGTTAGAGTCTTTCTAACAAGACCAACACTTGACTTGTAGAGCTATGTTTTGTTTTAATTTTAGAGGCGGGTCAGGGAAAAGAGAGCGTTCATCAAGCCAAATTGACGAGGATTTACCTGCAGCCAAACGGCGACGGATTATGGTCACAATGCCCAAAACATTTTACCAAAAAGTCAAAAAATGGCAAGAAAGAAAAAGAAAAATTTTAATAGGTGATATTGTTTCCAAAAAAGAAAAAAATACAAAAAACAAACCAAAATTTACTGTTAAAATTATATCTCTGACTCTGAAGTTTATTTTGGAAGTCTTAGACTTTTCGGTTACTGCAAAAAAGCTTTCGTGTATATCAATGAAATAAATCGTTAATTTAGTTATTTCAGAAACGAATTTCTTCTCATCAATTAATTTGTTTTTGTCTATTTTGTCTTCAGGTATATTCCTGTACACACTAGCACAGAAACAAAGGTTAGAAACACAGATAAGAAACGACCGACGCCTGGCCCGAAAAAGACAAAGTAGCGAGATGTTTACAAATTATGAGGGTATGTCAAAATGCAAATATGCTAAGACAATGCGCACTACACCAATATTTAATTATGTACCTAAACGCCGAGGTTTGTTACAAATGATGCAGAAGATGTCCAGGTAACTCCCAGCCAGCGCAGACGAGGATGGCGCAAGAAGGGCGAGGAAAGATTCTAAAATGTTTTTGGAAATAATGTTGCACAGTAGAAAAAAAATCTTGATAAATTGATATTAAATTCATTTTGGAATTGACTTTTGTTGTCGTTTGTTTATTTGTTGTCATATAAAAATAAATTATACGCACGATTATTCCAGCTCTATATTTAAAACTTATCACAGTTAAAGTAAATTTAAATAATTAGACCTTGCAGGTCAATTAAAGGTCAAGGTCATATCAGAATGATTCAACATATCGGTTTAGTCATATGTGTTCTTTTGCCCAGTATGAATCAAATCTATTAATAAAAGACACAGTAATGACAATTTAAGAAAATTTCAATAATAATTAAATGACCTTTATTTGACCTTCAAAATATATTATGATATGAAGGTCAAGAACAATTAAAGGTCAATGTCATTTCAGAATATTTCAACATGTATGTTTAGTCATATGTGTTTTTATGTCCAAGAATAAATAAAATTCGTAAAAAAAGAATAACAAAGTATACCTATTTAAGCAAAGTTCAACAATTTGACCTTGACAGTCAGTCTGAATAGAAACGTCAAGGTCATATCAGAAGGATTCAACATTTCGGTTTTGTCATATGTGTTCTTTTGTCCAATTTGAAATAAATATAGTTACGACAATATAAGCAAATTTCAATAATTTGACCTTGACGGTCAAGTTCAGTTTAAGGTCAGGGTCATATCAGAATAATTCAACATGTCGGTTTTGTTATTAGGGTATTTTTGTCCAAGGATAAATCAAAGTTACGACAATCTAAGCTAAATTCGATATTTGTCATAGTATAAGTGTTCTTTTGTCCACGTATAAATCAGGTCCATAAATAAATAACAACCAGTTCCATAAATAAATATCAAATATATGGCCAATTGTTTACTAATTCACTTATGTGACCTTTAGTGTCAAGGTCAGATAAAGGTCAATGACAATAAAATCGTCTTTTATGAGTGTGGTGCCCAAGTATGAAGACAGTCCATTTATAACTTACAATGTTGTAGCCAATATAGCAAGGAAAACTGTGAAATTACAATAGTTTGATCTTCAAGGTCAATATCATTAACGAGTCAGTGTCATATTGGGCTTAATTTTCTTTCTAACGTTGTCCTCACGGTAGATGTGCCTAATTATGAAGACATTCCATTCATTAATAACAAAGATATAACCAGTTATATTAAAAATCAAGTAAAATCAAATAATTCTACCCTCAAAGCCAATGTAATTGATGAGTGAAGGTTCTAATCAATTGTGTCTACAAAACGGTATTGCTTAAATATAGGGAGTTTAATTAATGTCCAAGTTTGAATACAACCCATTCATAACTAACAAATTTATAGCCAATTATAGAAAAGCAACAAAAAATAAAAGACTCATTGAGTGAAGGTAATAATAAATTTAGTCTACAATCTATATACATAAAGGTCTTGTCCTAAGAATTATTTTGTCCAAGTATGCAGACAATCCATTCATTAATAACAAAGTTATAGCCGAAGGGTTGTTGTCTCCAGGTATGATGGCAATCCAATATATGTTTAAAAAGATATTCCTTTTAACATATAACAGTTTATACCTCAATATTATACCTGTGTGAGGAACACATCAACATGTGCAAGGAACACATCAACATGTGTTCTATAGGAATACAGCTGCAGAACCCCCTTCAACCAATTTGAGTTCAATTGATGAGATCGTTTACTAACATGCATGTACATATAGAATGTGAAACATTTGACTACACTTTTTGTAGAATTATGACCTTTCTTGAGACAATCCTATGGAAAGCACATGTCAAGTCTGGCTTTAACTTGATCTGAAGCTTGTACATGTCTTTTTCTTGCTAGACATAATAGAAAATCCACGAAAGCCAAAACCGTGTAAGTATGTCAATTAATTTCCTTATTACATGTATATTAATTGTACGGTTGATCCCGGATTTTTATGACTATTTCTACAGAATGAACGTGCTCTTCACGGATTTGTATATGATTTTACTTTACTATTTTCAGAATGGAGGCTTATCTGCAGTGCCATACCTTTGTCAGTTTTTCTCTGCTATATTTGCCGGACAGTTTGCAGATTTCCTTCGGTCACGACAAATCCTCTCCACCACTTTAACTCGAAAATCATTTCAAACTTTCGGTAAATAACTTAATAGGAATTTTGAGCATTTTATCAATAAATAATAAAAAATAACTAGTCAACTGCAAGTTCTATCACTCCCTTTAAAATTGAAATACTTAGATAGAAAAGAGTTAATAAATCAATTAGTGGTTTTGTATGGTTCAGTGTCACATTGTTTCTGAAAAAAAATCAACATCATTACCGATGTAAAATAATTTTGACTTAATATAGCACTAGGATTTTTTATTATGAGATCAAATCAAAGTCAACGTAATTCAAAGAAAAAGCAAAAGAAAGACAGTTTAAGCTTTGATTAAGCTCAAGCTCCTATCACAAGTTTCAGGATAACACTTATTTTAATAGTAGCTAATTTACATCGTTCACAGCGTATACAGCTCGCGTTTTTCACCCTTACAGTTCTACTAGTCATTATAATGTAATATGGTACCATTCTTGGCGTTTGTTTTTAGCATTTGCTGGCGCTGGAGGGTGTTTAATTGGTACGGGATTTTGTGACTGTGAGCACAGAACACTTGCTGTTACGTTATTGTCTCTAGCTGTAATGTTTACTGGGTTTGGTCGAGCTGGTTATGTGGTTAATCACGTTGACTTTGCACCAAAGTAAGTTATTTATTTTAGGAAATTAAATAACATGTACATCATCAACAATGTACCGGTAGGTGTCTGTAATTTCAAATTTCACCAGAAACCACATTTTGACATGCAGATTCTATTTTTCTTCTGACGGAAGACACCAGATCCATCTGGTAAAGAGAGGTGGGTAGTTATTACAATCTTAAGCACACAAACCGACAAAGTCTGTAAAAATGACTGTAGACATATAATTAATTTGATCATTTGACATGCAGTATTGTAAGTATGTAATATTTTAGCTCCGACTTTCGTTGACGATTCCTTTAATGACTTTCAATTAAAGGTACTAATAAAATTATTTTGAAATATGTTTCAGGTATGCAGGTGTTCTATTTGGAATCACTAACACTATTGCAACTATTCCCGGAATGACTGCACCACTTCTGGCCGGCTATCTCACTCCAAATGTAAGAGTATCATTTATCTTTAATGCTACCTTTGTTTAATTTATTTGACGTTTATGCAGTAAGTTTTTGAGAAACAAAAATGATAGCATTTCTTTAAGCATATAAGGGCAGTTAATTAAAATTCAACTCAATCTTGGCTAGATTTAGTCCGGGACATATCAAAAACTTTTATCAATGATAATTTTTAGTAGGCAGTGTGACACGGTAAATCATGCTTGATGTTAACTTAGAATCGTAACTGCTAACTAAAAGGTGATATCCGGATTTTTTCCTTTTTTTCAGAATACGCCTGAAGAATGGAGGAACGTGTTTTATGTATGTGCTGGATTTGATGCATTTGGTATTCTTATATTTTGTATATTTGGATCTGGAGAGATGCAGGTGGGTTCATTTTCTATTCCATTAAGGTAAATATTATTTACTCACTCCCAACGGGTTCTTAAATGCGACAAAATTGCTGTCAAGCCATACCGTCGCTTCAAACCACAGGACAATACCATTAACTGACCATGTCGAGGACCAATTATAGCCAAGCCATCCTGTACATCCATGCAGACCTTGGTAATTGGTCGTTGTGAAAGGATAATATTTTGTCTGCAGTTAAACCCAAATGGCTAAGTTTTTTAAAAGGTCATAACAGGACTTTATGAAAATCTAGCAATGCATATTATGGTGTAATGCATAAGAGACATCATGAAATTAAAATATGGACTAGTCTTAACCCGTTACTTCATATAGACGTGTTTTGACGGCTTTTCGACCCCAACCCTTTCGTTGAGGCCTCAAACAGTGAAAAATACCCTATTTAGGCCCCAAACACTGTTTTTCTTTTGGGAAATATTGTTAAAAAAGTGATCACTTTTTCGGCGCCGCCCCTAACAAAAAGGTTAATCAGGGGGTTGCCAGGGGGGATGTGCCCGGCGGTAGGCCTCCTCGCCAAGAAAATTTTGGACATGTGACAGTCTAAAAATGGCCTCAGGTCAATCGTATGGTAAACGTGTAACCAACGCTGAAAAGCCTTTTACTCCATCTCAATTGCAGCACTTTGAAATCAGTTTTGATGGAAAAAATCAATGCAAAACAGTGATTTTTGACAATTTTGAGACGCCCCCCCCCCGTTGCCATGGTAACAGGAAATTAAAGATTGAGCATGCTGTTACATATGCTATGGTCCAGTCAACATGTGTGCCAAGTTTCATTAGTATTGAAGCATTTTTCATAGCAGTTTGAACCTGTAACAGGAGGCTTTTCAATGAAAACGGCCATTTTTCACAATATGCTCATGAGGGAAAGGGTTAAATAAAGTACAATCATGTAGTTAAAAACATTCAAAGCATCTTCTCTATTGGAGCACTTTAAGTAGTAGCTATATTTAACTTTATTTGATCGAGTATATTTATAAGCATATTTTTGGTAGCATATATGAACAATTGTGGATTGATAAATGATTAAAGTGTTACTACTTCAACATTTTAATAACAGGACTGGGCAAGAGATGAAGATTTTGAAGCGGATATACAAGTGGGGACGACTGATAACGACGAGACAAAGACAACAAGTTTGGAGGACGAACATGTTGAAACAACTATCGACTCCACTACTCAAAATATCAATTACGGATTTGAAGAACAAAAAGAAAATACAAATCTTTGAGCATTTCTTTATCTGTAAACATTTAGACCCTGCAATCTTGGGCTTCATATTGTCATGTATTTTGACTATTAAAATCTATCCATAGGTTTGTGGCTCAATCATTTCCAATTTTTTCCTGCTTGGCATTCTTAACAAAAGCCAGTTTGTTTAACGCAAATACATCTTTAAAGGCTCACGGCTATATTTTATTCGAGATCCCTCTCAAATCTCATTATTTCTCTGCCATTTTTTGACTAATCAAATATCTGAGTTTGAGGTTAGAAAATATATTTATAAGTTTGGACCCTGGTGATACTTTGTATCAATTGTGACTGCAATGCTCGATCCTAAACAATAATACATTAATTACTTTATGAGACATCAACTAGTAAACAAATTACAAATGTTGCTAAACCATCAATATGTAATTCTGATGGTTCACAACTTATATTATATCGACTCCAGAATTGATGGGTTTTAGTCACCCGCAACCTTTACTTCTTGGAATAGTTAAATATGTGTCCCTGTCGGCAGGATTTCAGGCACGAGTGGGTTTTAGAAACACCGACCTTAGGTAGCTGGGGGAGAATAGGTCAATGGCAGAATATCAAAAGCGGTTTATGTAATCAGAAACCCTAACTACTTTTGACTCAAACAGTTCCGAAATAATTGTATAAGTTAGGGTAACTTTATGAAAGTAAGATATATCTAAAGTATAAAACCAACAACAAAAACATGAATAGTTTCTATTTTTATTTCTTTCGTTTAAAACAACTGTTGAATCAATATATCAAAAAATGTTTTTATGATGTTTAAGTTTTTTTTTAAATTTCAAATAAGATGGATTTCAGTAAAAGTAATTTTGTCTTTGGTTGGCATGCATAACTATAAAATTTATGATGTTAATATATCTTTAACAAGAAAGTTCATAAACCAAAACTAATCACACAAAATGCTCTTATTTGATTCCTATTTAATAATTGCATAGATTTTATTTTTCTGGTATAAAACATAGATGGTATGTGAAAATAGTCACAGAAATATTGTCAAAGATAAACAGCACTGTTTAAACTCATATGACTAACGATTCTGGAATGCTTTGATAAGTTTATAATGAAGAATACACATTTGCACATTTTTAATGTTTACCTACATCATTTAATTATTTTCAATCAAAATTTACACACAAAGCCATACTTCAGTCATGTTTTTATATCATACCTAACATAGAAAAACGTATCAAAAAAGAAAATTTCATTTCGTTCTTACAACTAAATTTTTATCCTAATTATTACTAAGTAAATTAATTAAACTAAAGTTGAGCATGGTTAGTCTTTTTTCTCTTTGGGTTCATCTTTGAAATGTAGGAACACTAAGCTGAATACACACACTCCAACCATCATGGAGAATGCACTAACATAGTATGGGTAAGCTGTTGGTATAAAACGTTCATACTGGGTGTGCTGTAGTGGACGGACAGACACCTGAAAAATAATAATTAATTGTATGACAGTAACCCTTTCCTAACATTCATAATTCACATATTTTGAGATCAACATGATAATCACAACCTAGCAAAATATTACCAGATAAAAGAGCCGCATCATGACAAAACCAACGTAATGCATTTGCGACCAGCATGGAGCCAGACTAGCCTGCGCATCCGCACAGTCTGATCAGGATCCATCCTGTTCGCTTACAAACCCTATAACAAGTAGAGGATCTGATAGTGAACAGCATGGAACCTTATCAGACTGTGCGGATGCGCAGGCTGGTCTGGATCCATGCTGGGCGCAAATGCACTATGTTGGTTTTGTCATGACGCGGCTCAAATGTTATTTGTCTCAGTGCAGGTACCAACCATTAAGGTGAAAAGATATCAAGACATTATCTCGAAGATCAAGAACCATATTTAAAACAAATAAGATTTTCTACTAACACATAATCCTCATTTCAAATTAACGGAAATAGCACTGCTGTGTAAACCAAATAATTTCCTTCCTACAAGGGACATCAATTAATTACAAGAATACAACTTAAATAAACTGACAGTTTATTAGAGTCATGTGACTACATTTTTTTTAGAAATAGCGGACCTACATTACTTTGGTAAAACATGAAACAGATCATTAAACAACCAGATGGCTTATCAGTATGGATATATGTCAAGACTCTTCAGAGTTTGCAACTCATATTTTGACCAGATAGTTTACCTATTTACATTTATGTTCCACAATTTCTGTAATAAAACCTTGCCTGATGTGAATATAGCACTAAATTTAGTCCATGGAAAATGATTTCAATGTCCTAGTACTAAAAGTAAGTAATAATCAGTTAAAGTTGACTGTAGCTGATCAGACTGTGTCAATAAAATGGCTGTGCTGGCTCTATACTGGTGGAAAAGATCTTTTTATAACCACCCAGGGTGATGAAAGGTAAAAAAGCAACCGTATATAAACATTTTAATTATATCTGACAATTTAACCTACCTGTGTTGTACTAAAGAGATGAGTATATCCCATTCTATTATAATCTACTCTGAACTGGTACACACCATACACATCTGGCAACTTAAATGTTGTTTTGAACACACCATCTAAAATTATAACCATTTATATTACAACTAACATAAATGACAAATAAATTAGTTGTTTTTATCATATACACATATGATAATTTTCTTTTATATTGACAAATAGTTGCCAATAAATATGGTTGAATTACATGACAAATATACAAATTTTATCTCTATACTTCCGTTCTGCATGTTATTTTAATCAAAGCTTAAATTTCATTGTTATGGTAATTTTTGACTTAAATACTAAAGACAAGCAAATCTAGACGATCTAATAGGCAAACAGGGGCACATTACACTCAATAACAAATTAATATGCAAACAAAGAGCTGTCGGTAGGAAAACTTGCTCAACTATTCTCAGTGCTTGATAGTAAAACAAGAGCCTGGATAATATAGAATTTTTTAGGTTCAAATAGGGCATAAATTATGATAATCCACGTCAGAGCAACGGGCCTTAAACTATCCTCTCAAAAAAGTGTGTGAAGTTTTAATTAGTTTTGGAGATACCAACCTCCATCCAACTTAAGCAAATGTGACTCTGAAGTCTCAGAAAGTACATAAGTTCTTTAAACAGTTGAGCTTAAAACGACATATTAATAAAAGTATTTGATAAAGATCTATATAAAAGAAGATACATACTTTTGTTACTTAGTGTAGTTCTAACAAATGGATCAATTCTGACAAACTCCAGCTGGACATCCTTGCCGTTGAATGACTGCCATTTACCATCACGGAACTCCTCAATCTCAATCGAATAGTCCTGACAAAAAAATTATAATTTGAAACTAAAAACTTTTCTACGGTTTAAAACAGAATTTTTGATCATATTATTGCTTAACAGACTGCAGTCATTGAATGTCAAATTCTAAAATTAAAACTGGTGAGGCTGTAACTGTTGAAAATTGACAAACTTGAAAATCTTAAAGAGTCATAAAACCATTCCAGCAATATTCAGATTAAAGAAAGGCTCCTGTTTTTTGTTGTTGTTTTTTTGTCTTACAAATCGTACTTTGACACTTAACAATCTAGCTTTTTTGGTTTGTAAGATCTTGTACACCCACTAAAACTGATTAAAAATAATAAGAACACATTCAAAATTTCTTTCTTTGAAAAACTAGAAATTTTTTAACATTAAAATGGGGAAATACTAGTCTAAGGCTGATGAAAACTAAGTATTTATACATACCACCATGTCAAAGATAGTGTAGGCCTGTGGTGGTTGCTTCTCTCCTTGTTTGTGATGTTTGACTTCTCCAACTCTGAGCACTCCACGGGACTTAAACACCCAGTCAGCAAGATTCATTGCAAGCTCCTGGTTACCAGCTTTCTCGTATCTATAAATAGCAGTTATTGCTTTAAACAATGTCATCTATTGAATTTATTTTCTATAAAGGCTAAGCCAAATTTTTCAATAAGAAACAAATGCATATATTTTAATGATTACATATAACTCGTATTAACATTTGCAGTACACATTTAACATATTCTCGGATGTTTGAAAATTGATTTAGAGAATA
Organism: Ruditapes philippinarum; assembly: GCF_026571515.1. Lineage (NCBI taxonomy): Eukaryota > Metazoa > Mollusca > Bivalvia > Venerida > Veneridae > Ruditapes > Ruditapes philippinarum. The sequence goes on along the minus strand of NW_026863698.1, from coordinate 68,899 downwards.
ATTATATACATATAAGATTTCACTTAAAGATCCTGTAACTCAATTTTTTTATGGTTTTATATAATAAATATAACGCTAAAATGAAGCATTATGATTGAAAATTGTTTTACAGAGGAATAATTATATACATAATATATATACGTACAAGATTTTACTTAAGTGTTGTTACATCCTTAATTATAACATACAGGATATTTAAAGTAAGATTCATCAGTAAGCTAGAGATTATAACTTACTTTTTTCCTCCGTTGGCTTTTTGCACGGATGAGGAGAAGAATTCATCACTGAAGAAATCAATGGAGCCCACAAATACAACTCTAGCATTGTTACGAGCCTGTAGAGCGGCTACCAACAGTGTGTTGGTACCAACTGCCAGCGGGTAGTCATCTATTATCATGTCAGGTTGGTAGCTGTAAGCCGATGAGCTGGCATGAAGCAAAGGAAGCACAAGTGGGTTCTCTGGGTCGGCAACCATTCTACAAACAAAATAAATACTTCGTTAATTTTAAGTCAAAATGTCACTATTTCAGTAATATAGAAGTTTTAAGCTTCAGTTTTAAAGCATGTTTAAGTCAATAAACACTCACAGGAAATAGTGGGAAAACAACTTTAGATGTTCACACTCTGAAGCTAAAAACATAGCGAATATCCTCTGCAGTGCCCGCAGCAGTGTTCAAAATGACTACTGTACTATGCAAAATTTCAAATCATGGGCTTAATTAGTTAAGTCAGTTAATAAGCGTGCATCGAAATAAATTTCAAATCATGGGCTTAATTAGTTAAGTCAGTTAATAAGCGTGCATCGAAATAAATCAATAGATTAATCAACAGAATTACAAGTTAAATACATGTTAAGTTACATTAAAAGGTGAGTAAATGATAACAAAACAAAATGTGTGTTTAGATAAAATGTAATCAGATATTTACCCAACTCCTCTGTAGATGTATGGAGACGCTGATTTCTTGCCAACAATTATAGGAGCATCAAGGAGGTAGTCTGCATCAGCTACAATAGTTGTGTGCTGAAATAATAACCATTCTAGGTAAATATTCATAAATTATCAAAACAACAAATATCTGAAAATTTATGTTTTATATTTACTCTCCAATGCATTATTTTTAAGATGAACAATTATTATAAAACTTTACTTCCAGACTTTTACCTGAAGAACTGAAGCATGCACAAATATTTCAACATCACAGATGATTTACTTTGTGCAAAATATTTTTGTCTTTTGCGTTTTGTTCTTAATGACACATTTCTTGATTAAAATGTAATTACTTCAAAACAAAAAAGTTTAAAGGTACACCACAATGATGACTGTATACTTGAATTACTTTTTATTGTGCAATATTAGTGTAGCCATTGATTATGTGCTCTTTTCCCCACAATTGTTTGACAACAGTCTCAAGTTGCTGGGTTTTCTTATGAAATGTGTCGTCATTAGCAATTTGAGTAATTTTTAATTTGTTATACAAGTACTGCCAAGACATATGGGAGAAAATAGTTTTTGTTTGTTTGTTTAATTTTACGCCTTTTCACAACAGTATTTCAGTCATATAGGCGTATAGTTTCCTAACCATTGTTCCTGGAGAGTTACACCAGTACTAGACTACCTTCCTCTGTGCTAAACTACCAAAGCATCTCCCGGGGATCAAACCCACATAGCCTTTCCAGCATAAATATAATCTTCGGCTAGCCCTTCCCGTCATATATTTATCTCATTCAGGCTATATTCTCCCATATGGTCAACTTGTATAACTAATAGAGAACAAAAAAATCCTGCTTATTTTTCAAACCTACCTTTCCTTCATCTGAGACATCAAAATTGAGATGGTCAATCACAGCTGTCTTTTCATCATCAAACTCTAGACCACATTCTGTAGCAAGTTCTCTTAGAGGATCTCCAATGGCAGAGTTTGCTGCTACCATCACGTTACCTCCATTATCAATGAAGTTTGTTATTGCTGCAACATCTACACTGCCACCAAACTCTGAGAATAAAGACAATAAATCTTATGATGAATTATGAATCTAATGGAAATAATTTTATAGCTATATCAAATAGGTTTAAAAAAGAATGTCATCGACATAGAAAAGAACAGTACCAGGATACTTGCACAATACAGTTTGACAAAACGTTAATAAAAATAATTTTCAAGTTGTTATCAAATAGGTTTTTTTCTAATCTTAAATAAATGACAAAGAAAAGAACAGTGCCATGTCAACCTGCACATTTACAATTTGACAAGAAACTTTAATAAATGTAATTTTATACTGTAATCTATTACATAAAACAATTGACAGTTAATTCAGTCTGACATTATCATAAATGGGATACAAGGTAAAGGTTAAATAATAATAAACTTACCTTCGACAGATGGTGCAAATATGACAAGGTTGGAATACAGAAATTCTCCGTATTTGGAAAGTGAGAGGCTTCCATCATCAGCAGTCTTAAATGTTAACTCATATCCTTTATCTGCCAATAGAAAACAACATATTCAATACAATTAGACCAGCCTTAAATCCCCCCCCCCCTCCTGCACCCAGTACAAGCTTTAGGTTGGGTAAGTAGGTTAATTTTCTTTTATAATCGAAAATATTTTTATTAAGTTTTAGAACCTAATCTTTGGAAGTTTTTTTTTCAATATACATCCCAGTTTGCAAAAACAATAGACAAATATGCTGTAACATTAATGTAAAATAAAATTCTTGTGAAGCAATAATATGTTTCAGTAGAATTGACTTAGAGTGAAAATAGCCTGGTTTAAAAGTATCTTTTACTATATCTGACAATCCGTGTTGGTCAGATACAACCAAATTTTTACAAACTCTTGCGAGACTCAGGCCTTGATTAATTTTTCTTGTTCATTCTTCATTCTTTTTATAGATCTATATAATCTTCAACATCAACTGAAAACTTATTCAACGCACATGCGCACTTGGCTAGAATATCAACCTCTTGGCCAATTATAAAACATTACCGAACACGTATGTATAAAATATTGTCGAATGCTACTGTCGAATCATATGCATTCGGTAAAGTTTTATACCTAGTCATAAGGCCAATTTCCGGTTTTCATCACAGTATAATGGTTGAAATGGCGTCTGCAGTTTGATTTTATCACCAAAAACTTAATTTACAGAAAGATGAAAAAAGTATTTGTTAATATGGGAGATAACGTCATGAGGACATTACTAAGAGATTTTTTTCCCTTGCACCATAACGATTTTAAATGACCTTGGCTGTTTATTGTGTAGTCTATTTATAGATAAATTATTGGAAAAACATGCTGACATAAAATTATGCCAGAAAAACGTCACTGAATGTTTACTTCTGCGCTTATTTTAAAATGGGTAGAAAAGGTTCAGAATTGACCTTTGATGTAAAAAATATTGCTGTTTGCATGTATAATGATGGAATGTCAATAGCGGAAATTTCGAGAACTTTACAGAAACCTCACAGTACCATTTCATCTGTTTAAAAAGAATTCTAATTATCAGGATCAGTGAGAAACATACAAAGATCAGGCCGTCCTCGACGACAGACAGAGATTATCGCCATCTTGAAAGGACTGTGAAGTGCAATCGTCGGGCTTCATTAGCAGACATAATGAGCAAATTTAATGAGGGGAGAACAAAGCCAGTTTGTAAGAGAACTGTTCAAAATCGTTTACATAAACATAGACTTTGAGTGAGTAAGAAAAGGGTTATTGTGTCAAAGGTGAATAGAGCAAAGCGCCTTTCTTGGTGTAGAGAGAAAAGAAGGTCTAAAGTAGTAGTGAATGGGATCGTGTGATATTTTCTGATGAAAGTCAAGTTGTAATAGGCAGTGACATTAGAGTTTTAATATGGACCTGATTTATTGACTTCGAAATCTTCCAATACCAAGAAGGTGATCAAAGTAATGATATGGGGGTGTGTCACTTGGCATGGTGTTGGTACTCTAGTGAAAGTCAGTGGTAACATTAATGCTCAAAAATACGAGGGGCTGTCCGAGTTTGGTGGTTGTCCGGTTTTGGTGGTCCCCAACCAGTACAGTATAATTGAGCAACTTTATTCTCCTTTTCATTATTACTCTCCAACAGACACGCACCTGCACATAATACTCAAAAGGTTGCAGGATGGATGGATAGATAGCAAGCCTATTTTTCCTTCTATAGCAGGGCCCATTGTAAGACTGATTATCATGACCAAAAGAAAAATTCTTTAAAAATTATGCAGTTTTCCACACAGACACTTGGAGTTATGTGCGTGGCTCCCCTTCTTGATCCGCACTTGTATACACCATGCCTATTTTTATCGAGCAAACCGTACGTCAAAATATTTTTGCATATTATTACGACCTGGTCACATGTCTTGAACACAAAACTTGTTTTCCGCTATTTTAACCACGTTTAAAAAAGTCCCTAAAATATCATAATTTCATAAAGATAACAACGTACACTTTCCTTTGATGTGAGACGACTGGAATGAATTTCGGCACTGTTTTGCGCTTTCATTTTCATGCCGAGAACCAAAACCCCGCAGTGATTACTTCCCCTAACCATAGTCAAAATATATTGACGTGCCAAAGCTTGATTCTGAGATATTTTCGTTCTGGGGCAGAATCTCGCTTTAACGTCAAAACCAAAAGGAGACCTTTCTGTGGTGAAACGTGGATTTCGATGTTAATGTAAAAATGCAGACAATTTAAACTAAGAATCTATTCAACAATACAATTTTAAGGAGTCAACAGCACAAAAAGTGCTAGACTATCAACTTAGAAGAAAGTAAACCACGTTAGTTTCATTTCACCGTCTCGTTTGTGTACCAACGCCGCCATATTGTGATGTTGCTACAGTAATGTAACATGTACGCTAAAAATCGATATTGTTCGGTACCGTGCGTGAATGTTGTCATTTTTTTTTGCGTGGCAAAAAAAAATATGAAAAACTGTTAAACAGTGCTTATTATTCTTTAATCTTGTTATTATTATTTATATTTATTGCTACATTAAAATAAATTGCCAGGAAATAATCTTTAACTATTTTTTCTAATTGATTGAAATCTTTAAAATGATGCGGAGAAACTTTTAATTTAGACCTCTTTTTCTGAGGCATAATGGGCCTTTAATAAACATGTTTATTAAAGGATAAACAAATACTGTATTTCATTAAAATTTATATTGTCACCACTCTGTAGTATTATCTATGTTAGAATAATTTTGTTAGTTACAACTTGCTGCGTATTAAAAACAGCAACTCCTTGCCTAGGAAAGTTTTGTTTTCCAAACGTGCATTACGCTATGAAAGATTTTTTGAATTCAAATGGTAAATTCTTGCGTTAATTTTTCATTCCTCAACAGTTTTCAGAAAAGTAAAACTCGTTACTCCGAGCGCCCATTTTTCGTTTGTCTGCGTGTACATGTACCATTTATCCGTGTAATAAAAGACTATAATCATAGCATGCCGTAATGGCCTGGATATTTGGGTGTTGTTTAAGCGATGTTCCAGAAAAGTTTTTGATCCGGTATAGAAAATATATTCAACCATGTATTTATTTTTGAAACGTTACGTGTCAACTATTCCACAACGCCGACACCGGTACACTAACCAATATACAGTTCGGAAATGTTGACACTGCGCAGTTCTGTTTCTTCCTTACTTAAATTCTTTGTGTCAACTTAAAATTTATAAGATTAAGTTTTAAATAAATTTGATTTATAGATAAGTATTTAAATTGGAGCCGTGATTCCTATCCGGAATCAGTTAAACAATTTTCCATGCTAACATGTTGTAAAGAAAAGTTATTTTTAGATTGTAATTACATGTATTTATTTTTTCAATTTATAATTATAAATATACTTGATGATGATTCATTTTAAAGACGATAATCTTATGCTTAAATTTCTTTCTAAAATTCATTTATGAAAATTGTTTAAACGGTGGTAAGAATTTAAATGTGTTACGGTCACGAGTTTCCTCGGTATATTTTCCCGACTCTGAATTTACGCAAGATATACCAACTTTTTCATTTAATATTTAGGAACTATTTTCTGGTTTTCTATCTAAATTGACTACAAGGTTAAAAATTATTGAAAAAAAAAAAAGAACTGAAGAGGCGCCGTGTTTTCTTGCCGATTTTAAAAAAGTTCGTTTTCCAAAGCAACAACTTTAATACTTGGGGCAGTAGCAATCAATTAAAATGAGTAAACGTGTTGCATAACCCTTAAATCTTATATGATTGGACAAGAATCAAAGAAATCACAGACACTTTGGGTGTGGTGCTCAAAACGCCTTTAAAATCCAAATGAAATGTATATTTGTCAACGTTGGGGTGCCACGTTTGAATTTGTCGAAAGATTTTGACGGCGATAATCTCGATGTTTATTTCGGCTGTTGCGTTGTTTATATTGATGTTGAAGTTTAAAATTGACCATCATCATGAAGAATTATATCTTCTGTGTCGGGGCCAAAGGATTATGTGAAAATATTGGAAACGGAATAAAATACATGGTGTTTTTGACGGTAGGTGTGCGGATTTTTTCCGGCGAACATTTTTATCTTGTGTATTATTATAGACGTTGAAATATGATTTTTTTTTCAAAACGGCTTATATTTAGTATTTATATATATATACATGATCAGTACATGTGCTGGGATTGACAAATATGCATTTCTTTATTTTAAAATCGTTTTGAGCTCCACATCCTACACCTCTGTGAAAGAAATTAGCGGCGCAGCGTTTTGTTTGTGTAACATTGTAAAATAACCGCGTTGATTCTTCAAATCGCACTTCGCCATGCGTGTATTTTATAGAAGAAAATAATTTCTTAGACGGGATATAAGTGAAATATATGGAATAAATCTTTACTGTATACCAACATTATGAAAGTCTTTTGCAAAACAAAAAACAACAAACAAACAAAAATGGAGCGGGCACCTGTTTCATACCACGGTCATTTTAAAACAATTTCATACCTACGTGTGTGTGTGTTTTTTTTTCTATAAACATCTTCAGAAAGCTTTTTGGAATAAACTAGCCAGAATTATGGACCTGCGTGGATGAGAAAATAAAAAAAAAATTACATGGAATGTTGTTTCCGCACATACATGTATAATGTCGAGGCACCGTGTTTGACATTCATTCGTTTTATTATTGATAATAAATATTTTTTGAACATTGAAAATATCGTTTAATAGTTAATCAACATTAATATAAATAACAGACTGTCAAATTCCTTCGAATGGTGTCCTCTCGTAGTCGCTAAGGCACTAGGAATCCGTTCGTTGCTCTTTAAACATATAAACCTCGTATTTCTGCTGTTAACATATTCCTATTTTCATCATAAACGTGGGGGAAAAAATCTATAGTTACCAATAGGTCCAATGTCCTATATTGACTGGGAAAGCTGAACAAAATAATTTTTTCTTATAAACTAGAAAATGCTTTGTGAGGAGTCCATTTACAGAGTAGCTTTTCTAAAAAGATAATGATGATTCTGATATTTCTAAGAACGCTCTGACAATAACGGATAAGTTTTGCATCTGCCCCAATAAAATAATATTTTCATCCTTTCATAGTTATTAATTTTTTTGCATAAATAAATGTCTTAAATATAACATTAAACTTGATATTTTACTAAGAGTGTTTCGGCGTTTCTCAGTAACGCAGTACCGCATACACACCAGTGAAGTTATCAACAGTGTATTTGTCACGTGACATTAGCGGCGATGTCTTTATTTTGATGGTTCATGTGTTTACTTTTCTATCAAAATCTTTATGTTAGGAATATTTTCACAAATAAAACATGAAATTGATGTAGAAATGAATAATCTTTAAAGGTATCGTAACAAATTTATTCAAATATGAATTCTAATACGATTTTAGACGGTCCAAAGCTTGCACTCAAAATCCCGGCGCAAATTTCACCACAGAAAAGGTACTTTTTATGTTGTATGTAGAGGCGAGATATTGCCCAGACACGAAAATAGCACAATATCTCGTCGCGCAGTACAATTAGTTGGACTACCCCTAACCAGTACAGAAACCAAATCAGTAAGACTGACGGAAAGGGCCGAGTAGTTGCGATTGAATTTCTTTTTCCCAGCGATTTTCCCGCTGTAATTTACGGGAAACATTCCAGTCGTCACGAATTCGTAAAGAAGCATGTGACACGGTTAGGAAAATGTAATTAAATGTGCAAAGCTTGGAAGAAAGGTACGATCTGATAAAAACATGCATTTATTTATTAAAGGAATATATGCATAGACTGATTTACACCAGAAATCAATGGCATGCAATAACATAAATACCTGAAATATATGTAGGTCAGTTGTGTTTACATTTCGAAGCTTGGTATCTTCAGGAAATTGAAGCGTTGGTAAAAAATTGACTTTTTTAAAACGTTATGAAATTCTATTCAAACTTGTTCACGTGTTACACACTTAGCCCTCTCATACTAATATATGCCTTATTCTCATCGATTCGTGGCCTAAATAATTGTCTGGTATAAATACTTCTGCAAGGACATACACTATCCGAAAAGTACACAAGTTTTATTAGACACTCGATTTGACAATTCTATCCAATCAAAATGCATAATTGAACAGGTGTAAATGACCTTACCCTACAAATCAGCTGGTGACCTAATTACTTTAAAATAATCGATATTGATGTTTTAAATTATCAAACACACTTACACTTAAGCCAAAAAAATATTCATTATGCTTTTAAGAATTTACTTAAGACTTTGAAACATATATTGATCAGATCGGACTGAAAATAACCATGCGAACATTTAGTGGTGTGAGCACCTATATTTTGATGACGTCACAGGGTGAATCGGATTTCACGAATCGATGGGTAAGCGTCCAGCTGAGCTTGACAGTCATGGTTGACATGCTCAGATGCTCTAATCTTTGAGCGGTTGTTTTTAGAAGTAATTTAAAGTTTTTGGACTTTGAGATAAAGAATATATTTAACAATTGCACTAATTGAACTGTATATATCAGGCTGGGCACATCTCCCAATCGGGCTAAATTAGCTCAATCGGGGTAATTTAGCCTGATTGAGCTAAAATCCAATGAATGAAAATGATAAAATGTGTCGGAAATTTATGGAAGCGTATAAAATCGAGTACTCTCCCTTGTCTCGATGTGATCCAGTTTCTACAATAACACATCTGATACATTAAAATATGCTGTACTCGCTTGATCTTATTGCGCAATTTGGTGTAAAAAATACCGAATTTTGAAAATTTGATCAACATATACCCAAATCTGTTATATTAACTCCAATACTGTACAAAATTCTTCGCCAATTCAACGCAGCTTCATCATCGACGCCATCTTGGAAAGATTGATTAAAATCCGTCATGCACGAAACACTTTTATCTATTGTTTTTCATTAATTAACCAAAATATATACAGGGTGTGTTAAAAATATTATATATGTGGAAACTGAAATAGAATAGTTCATATTTATTAACGGAAGTGTTAAAATGGTTTGCATAATCGATGCACTCTAGTGAATGTGATAACCATTGCTTTCAATAAACGTACTAAAACTGGTCTTACGAGTATCTGAATGTAAATTGTAAACTTATGTTATATCATATATTATATTGTACATGAAAATAAATGAAAAATTCGTCAAAAGCGTGTTTTTTCTTTATAATTACCCTGTGTCTTTGCATGTATACACTTGAAAGTCGCTCGTAGAGGATATATGTATGTATTTCCCTCTGTATGTCTGTCTCTTTATCTATGTATGTATATACATCCCATTTATATGAAGTAGTAGAAGTATTTGAAGCTGGTAAAGGATATATACCTCCCATATTATACTTACAGTATATGAAGTAAGTTAAGCTTATTTTATTTTTTATTTTCATCAACAAAACATTGTTAAATTGAGTCATGAGATGTGTCACAATAAGCTAGTAACACATATTCCATTTTCGATAATTATTTCATATTGTAACTTATGTTCTTGTTGCATTTCTTTACATGAAAATACTTATTTTGTTATTTAATTAATCTCCGGTCATAGTTTCTTATTTCATAAAACCCTTATGGTGCATGCAAATGAATTATTGAAAATGATAGATTATCTAAGAAAGCATTAATTGAATACTTGAAATGTGAAAAACAATACCAGCAAGGAAAATGCGGTGTTAAATGAACCCCACTCGACCTAGAAACAAGTTATTAGAAACTATTAAATCAAATTAATTAAATAAAAAAATAAACATTTCTTAAGAGACGATTTATCAGAGAAAAACTATATAAGATATATTATATCTTTCGTTCTAATCCATTTTATCATTTTCTATATTAAATGATCGTATATTATATAAAGTGTATGATTATGAATAAAATATGTTTTATGTAGAGCCGATTTCAGTTTAAAAGAAAGATCATTAATCGAAATTGCAATTCAATATCTTATTATAATAAAGGTTAAACATACTCTTATTTCATATAGTTTTATTACAGAGGAAAACACCATGTCAAAGTGTTTTTGTGAACAACATTCTTCTTTGACTGGAGGAAAGTCGTTGAAAATAATAAAAATTGAGCATAAGAAAATAAAAGTGGGAACAATAAAATTTATGAAAAACCATTGCATTATCCCAGAAAAGGCAGCAGCTGTGTGTGATGTTTGTTTGAATTATGTACAGGATACCTTAATGATAGAACCAAGTCATAAAAAATTGAAGACAGAAAATGATTGTAAAACCTTTTTAGAAAATTTGAAAAATGATAAATTCGAAGAAAATGAATTAGTATAAATTGTTGCAGCCATTGGCGAAAAAATTTCTTCAAATATATATGAAGATTCAATGGTTGCATGTTTCGTCATCGTACAAGAGTATAAATTTTGATGATGATTTAAAAGTAAGAAAATATAAAAAAACAGAAATCGTATACTCACATCTTTTCTATTAGCTGTTGCAAATATAAAATCTGTAGACGAAAATGAGAAAAAAAATATTTGTATTGCTAGCAGCATTGACTGTTTATTGAAAGCCAGGAATCTTTCAACTATAACACCAATAATACCATTTTATAAAAATCTTATTAGCTATTATATCACTGGCAGCAAAATTATAACGAAATTGAATAGCGTACATTCCCCAGCAGGTAGCTATTCATGTCTAACTGAATGGCTGAAGAATGTCTCCGACACGTCCCTCAGTTACTCAGAGTCCACTGACACGTTTACTTATTTTGACAATAACCAAGTTGTGGCCAGAAATTGGCCGGTTAATTATAATTATAAATCAAAGGCAAGTGTTGTTACCACGGTTGTTAATATTATATACCAGCAAAGAAAACAAATCTTCAAAAACAACAAGAAATTTCACCATCAAAATGGTATTACAACTTTAATAATGTTGACACATTTTCAAAAATCAAATCAATGTTGCATGACAATGAATCGGTCTTCCAAAACGTAAGGAATAAATTTATTGAAAAACGACTGGCCAAAGTTGTCAACGACATGGGAGCACACAATACTAGTATGACACGTGATTACATTGATGAAAAAATTGAAGGTAATTTCTGACATAATTTGTATTCATTATCCCAAAATATTGTAAAAAATATATATATTTTAAACACATTATTTAGATTATATTAGATTTTGTTTCGTTGCATAAGTAATAATAAAGCAAATAAATCTAATTACACGTACAAAATTACATCATGAACGCATTTTGATTTCGTCATGAATTCAGACAAACACAATGTCTATTTAAATGTCATGATGCAATAGTTAATTTGTCTTTAATTTCTCAAATTCAATTACAATTATATTTATATTCAGCTGGAGTTAATCCAGTCGTTGAACAGGACATGTTTGATCATTATAATTGGATTCCAAGCATGCACCATAAAGAGTCCCCGAAAGTTGTTGTAGGAGAGCCTATAATGGTCAATCCATGCTCTTATGTTTCTGTGACAAAAGTTCTACAAGTACACATTCTGTTAAAATTAGTGTAAATAAATTAATATATAACATGTGAAAAACGATAAACTATTATAAGAATCATTTAAAACAACAAACAAGTATTAACAATTACTGAAACTAAAATTATTCAATTATTATTGATGCTTTACAAATATATCATTTCAGAATCTGCAGAAAGTTCAGAGAATGAATACGAATAATCATCAATATACACGTGTTCATATGTACTTACCGACATCTCTAGTCTTCACTGCATACGAACTCAATATGACCTCAAACCGAAAAACTCGTGCAAAAAGGTCACATGGTATATTTTATAAACATATATATAGATATTATTATTTTTAATTCATTTTACATGTATCAAAAATAATTATGATGTATCTAAAATATGCACACACCCTATATCAATTAATGAAAAACAATAGATTAAAGTGTTTCGTGCATGACGGATTTTAATCAATCTTTCCAAGATGGCGTCGATGATGAAGCTGCGTTGAATTGGCAAAGAATTTTGTACAGTATTGGAGTTAATATAACAGCCTGTATATGTCTGATATTTGTTGTGCAAGTGCAGTTTTTCCAAATAAGAGTCACGAATCGACGAGAGAAAAGCATAAGCAAAAATTTAACATTAATTCTTGTAATAAATAATACTTTTAGTTTTTAATATTCAGGGGCGGAGAAGGACGGGTCTATACTCCAAGTGTCTGTGGTTTTCCACAAAAATTTAATTTATCTCCCCCGTTTGGAAAGGTAGTCAGACTATTCTCTCCCTTAACGTTTCCTCCCCTGACGTTTCCTCCCTGACGATTCTCTCCCTATTTTGGGGGAGAATCGTCTGCATAATTGCAAATATGCAGACAGTTCCCCCCCCCCCCCATTTTTATTTTAATTTGTATATAATATTTGAAGTATTTAGATGTTAAATTAAAGGGTAAGTTTATCATTAATTGATACAAATTAAAGAAAAAATATTTTATTGAAGTATTTAGATGTTAAAAATGGGTATATTTCAATGGGTATATTTGATTGAAGTATTTAGATGTTAAAAATGGGTATATTTCAATGTGTTTAGTCATTAAAAATAATTACTGAATAATTAATTTGATAGGGATAATAATTAGATATTAATTATTGTGTTTTATTTTTTTTCTTCTTTCATCTTAAAAAAGAATTTTTATAAAGATGTATTTTTATTTACATTAAAAGACCTCTTGAATGCTTAGAGGTTTGAGAACTGGTTAGTCCACGATATATTGATAATTTATGGTGTTACTATACTGTGATTACTAAGCATTGAAATATAATTTGGAATTTTTAAAGTATTTGTAGAAATTAAATTATGTCGGATATTTGTTTAGAGTGTGCTTCATATGTGCGTCCAAGACAACATGGAATTTCATGTGACTCTTGTCATAAGTGGCAACACCGCACATGTGGTACAGGTAGGATTTTTTTTTTATTTCATAGATGTATGAAATTGTTGATTTGTTTTTCTTTTAATTTGACCTTACTGTAGTGAATAAAGGTAATATTTTTAGATCTACTGACTGATGATTACAAAATGCTTTTTTTTTTAATTTGAAAGATAAAAATCCGAAATACATGTAACAATGTAAGTAAGCAACATTATTCATGCGAAATTGAAAGGACTAAACTAGAAAAAACATCTAAATAAATTCGGTATAGATGGATACCAAAAAATAAGATCCCTGCTACAAAAATAAGATTTATTTTGATCTAAGTATCTGTATTTTTATTAGTTATTTGGTATTATATATTGTTTCATGTTAATGACTAAATGTTCTTTAAGTCAAAACTGAAAAGATAATGGGATAATCATTAGATATTAATTATTGAATAAAATAAATATGAATGCATTGTAATTGCTAAATTTTATACTTTGGTATAATATGAAGAAAGGTTCACATGTTCAATACACATGTGTGTTAAATTTGCTGTCAGAGATAATTGATGTGTTTATTCAATCATTACTGGAGATCATGGTGTTGATTAGATTAAAATAGCTGTGAAAGGGTGGCGATATATTACTGATACTGTATATTATTAAATTTATTCATAAGAAATTTCAGTTAATTAATTGTGATATAAGCATCTGTATTTTTATTAGTTATTTGGTATTGTATATTGCACACAAGTTTAAAAATAACTAGCATTAATTTAAAAAACAAAATGTTCTGATAAGAATTATTTTTATGATCGAACATTGTCGACCTGCATATAAATAGTGTGGAATACTGTATAATGTAAGCATTTACTTCATGTTTCCATGGTTTTTTATATTTTCAGGGTGGCACAATAAATTGAACCGAAAGGCTGGGGCCTTGAGCTTATCATTTTACAGACTGGTACCTGTCTTACAGTGTGAGGCTGAAGAAGTGTCATATGAGTTGCGTCACCTTAGAGATGGTATTTCTACGCGTCGTGTTCGCCCAGCAGCACGCAAGATTGAGGAAAAGATAAGGGAGCTTTGGAAGAACTATTCTGCAGGGAATATTCAGACCAGTGAATTGCTTGAAGGCTGTGCCTCGGCATACGGTCCTCAGTGTGAAGAATAAACATTTCAGGTTGAAATAATGTGAAGTGATGAGTAAAAACTATTAAGAGGAGTCACATGAAGTTAATGTAGCTTTCTGTAAAAACTATTAAGAGGAGTGCTTGAAGTTAATGTGGCTTTCTGTGACTGTTTAATATAACAGACATTGTTTTTTGTATTAGAATTAAATTATCTTTTTTAATAATTTTGATATAATTTACATTTTTTGTAATATGATCATCAATGAGCTTTAAATTGAAAATTTTTCAATTCATGAAATTAATAACACTTAAAGCATAAATTCGAGTTAATTTTTGATTTCATATTTATTCTATTTCAATTATATTACCTTTTATTCATATAAATAAAAAAGTCTAACTTAATTAACATATTTTAATTTCCTTGTAATTAATTTCAATAAAATTTATTAAAACTCCATTAATTCTTTACTTCAAGTCATATTTTTGTGATTGAAAATATTTAAGATCTCAGAAGAAATATCCAACAGAGCTGATTTGAACTTGGTTTTATATATTGTTTCATATGTTAATGACTAAATGTTCTTTCCAAAATTTTGTATAAAAGTAAATGTGATTGCATACCAGTTGTTGCTTATTTGTTTCCTAAAATTTGTTACCACCCTATGTGCTATTTAAACAAATTAATGAATATCAAAAGACATTAATTAACATAATTACAGGTGTATATCAGTCACTGTCCAATAATTAATCACCCACAATGAAGGTGTTGATAGAATTAAAATACTTGAAAAAGGTGTGAAATTTACATGCACTAAATTCAGATAAACAAAATATTAAAAACACTTAATTATCAAACACATTATTTTAATAATATTCATTAAAAAATATAACTAGATTAAGTCAAAACAAAAAAGATAACTTATAAAATAAAAATTGGGGGAGAACTGTCTGCATATTTCAATTTTGGGAGAGAATCGTCAGGGGAGGAAACGGTAAGGGAGAGAACCGTCAGGGGGAGGAACTGGAAAGGGAGAGAATAGTCTGTCATTCGTTTGGAAATAGGGATTTATATCATGTAATTTTCTCCCAAAAGTAAGGGCTGGGCTGCTTCCCCAAATAGCCCTGAATAGATAGATCTTTGACGTTATGATGCATTGTTTAATCAAGCTAGATCTATTTACAAAAAAAAAATCAACATTACTAAAGTTTAGACCATAGGCACTCGGTTCCAAAACCTTCTATGATTTTTATTTATTTTAAAAAAAAAATTCATATAAAGTAAAGTAAAGTATATCATGTATATAAAATACTACAAGGTTTCGCAGCCGCCATGTTTTAACGCATCGGAAGTGCGTTGACTGGTGTACAATTAACAAAAAAATACTGGCTCCCGAGTCACATAATAAAGCATATTGTTGATGCGGGTACCACGGCGAAATAGTCAATAATTGTGGTACCCGTATTAGCCAATAGTCTCTTCATCGAATCGGGAACTAGTGTTTTTTTAATGAAAATTGTACACCAGTCAACGCACTTCCGTTGCGTTAAAACATGGCGGCTGCGAAACCTTGTAGTATTTTATATACATGATATGAATTTTTTTTTAAAAAGAAATTAAAATCATAGAAGGTTTTGGAACCGAGTGCCTATGGTTTAGACTGTGCAACGTGGAACCGCCGACTGGTTCCGTTAACTAATTTTGAAAATACAAAAAAACTTACCACGAAGAGATCTGAAAAATATTGAATGTGTCTCTCGCAGAGACCAGTTGTCAAGCAGCACTAACGTTTTCTTGTTTGCAACACATATAGCTGGAATTAACACAAATAACAAGCCGGCAAAAATAATTGTGTACGACGCCATGATGCCACCTCAGCAAGTGTTCTGGTTCCCTCTCCCAATGTCTATAATATATAAACTGAGAAATTATACAAGGGACCAGCGAAGACTAATTTCCGGTAATTACTATCCGTTTTGATACCGTACAGGTCAGACTATTGTATTGATTTTCCCCACAGCCTTTACGGAGACGGCCTAGTGAATTTTCGTACTCTATATCCTGTAGCATTTTTTTTTGTTTTTCATAGTTTTATATCCTATTGAAAAGTCATCGCATTTAAGGCTTAATTTTGGACAAAGCTATCGGTACAGGAACTTCATGGCTATATCTTTAAACATCAATGCAGTCCAAGGAAATTAAGCACAAAAAAATACATTAGCAGATGCAGTTTTTCTGCAGCTTTTTAATTTGTGTAATCACTATAAATATTCCAAATCGTAACTGGTGTGTATTCTTGCCTTTAAAATACACAGAAATGAAATTTCATTTTCCTAATTACTAAAAAGTACTTAAAATATAACCAGTATCAACTGGGATGACTTTAAATAGGCCATTTCAAAAGAAACTACTTTCTAGACTACAACGGGCTGGGTCTTTTATCCCGTACCGGGGTGACACCAGTCCTTACATATGAAATAAGACCCGTAGTTGTAAATTTCTAAATTAGTTTACAATAAAAACATATGTCCCATCAAATACTAGTTATGGTTTTCTCTGACATCACACCATACATTCTGATTTTTTTTCTGGAATTACAGCCACAATATTAATTATGCAGCATCTGTCAATGTTATTAAATGATGCTGAAGTTTTAATTCTATCTTCTGATATGTTTTTAAATATTTTCTAGAATCACCTGCGTATAGATCATATTTATCATCTCTCAAAGGAAAAAAAAACAAAACACTTATAATCTGAATGAAAGGTCTCAAAGTGAAAAGGATAAAGACAAAGCGACAGTGAAAATGAAATATATATGTATATGTATTTCTGTCAATGCCAAGCAATCAAAAGCCCAAATATGAAATTTTTATCAATGACTGTAAAATCAACCGTACCAATGAAAGCAGAGGTAACCTTTTATCTTATAAGATATCTGTTAACCTCAATATTATTCCAGAAATAAACACAGTTACAAACAAGGTCAATAATCTCTGCAGAAGTACCAATCCGTGCTTACAAGTATGGGGAAAATGAAGGGTCCAAAGCAAAACTGTATGTTGACAAATGTCAAACCTGTTACGCAGTCACATAGGCTAATACCCTTTTACTTCAGAAAGCAAGTTGAAAATGAACTCCGGAGGCTTGAAGATTTAGATATCATTGAGAAAGTTGAGGGTCCCACAAGAGAAGTAGCACAGTTCTAAGCCAAAGAGCAACCAAATAAGTATATGTGTAGACATGTGGCTACTAACAATCCACACAAGAAAAAAAAATTGATTCTACACAGACTTTATGAAATATGTACACAAATGTTACCCTACCCCACCCATATTTTACATGTCCTACTTAAAGAGCTTAAAAAATCTCTAAAATTTAACAAAATGAGGGGCTGTTTTCAAAGTTTCTCTAAATTATTATTTGAGCTGGTAAAATATAAAATACTTTTTCCATATTGTTTTGATTATACAACTTTTGAAAATATCAGGTTCCATATTTGCTATAATATTTAGCATTATTTAGCAAATAAATACCCAAATTAATTTATTAACCTAAATTAATAAATTAATTGATTTAAATTAGACATTTTTTCTTCCCAAAAAGAATACGAGAGATACATAAAGGTCAAAAAAAGAGAGAAGAAAACTAGAAATGTGTCCATACTAAGTAAAGGGCAAGAACTTTACAAATACTGAATAAATCCACAAGCAAACCCCAAGGTGCATTTATAAGTTCACATGCTGACCAACACAACATTCTTGTAAACTTTCAGGCCTACAAGTCAAATAATTTTTGAGCTATGCATGAACAAGTTGAAAATTGCAAATTTATACTTCTGTAAGCCAAGAGCAATAACTGAAAAAAAAAATCCACATGCAAAGTCCCAGGTGCATAGCTTCACAGTGATGTTGATCATTATTCCCGTTATTAAGTCTTGTTGATCATTATTCCTGTAAAGTTGGTTGATTCTAACTCAAGCACTCAATGAACAAATAACAACATAATGAAACGTTTTTTTTTCAAAGTCAAGGGAAATAACTCAACAAATACTGGAAAAAATCCACAAGCGAAACCCCAGGTGCACAGCAACATTTGCTGAGCAACCTGCCTGCTGTGTCAAATCCTTTGTGAGTTACATGCGGCACAAGTTGAAAATTGCAAAAAATTTCTATTGCAGGGGCAATAAATCTAAAAATACTGAATAAATCCACACAAAGATACCCAGGTGCACAACTGCACCTTCTGTAACTTCTAAAATTTTTAAAATGATCTGGGGTAAAATTTTTTGATTTATATCGAAAAAAGGAAGGGACGCCCGAAGGGGGACAAGGGAAATTTTAAATGCCCGCACTAAAGTCGGGGGCACAAAAAAGCAAAAGACAAAGCGGCCCATGATTAGACCTGGAGTCTGCTCACCAGAAAACAACTGGCTTTTCACTTGTTGGAATGTCCAATTATATTGTAATATCAAATTTGAGCATAGAATATGTTTAAACAAATAATTGAAGAAATGCCATTGACCGGGGCATTTAAGCTTTAGGTTAAACGGGGGCTTATCAAATTAATATGGCGGCAAACTTTCGTAAAATACTTCCTAAGAATGCTTCAAAGTTTGGTGATCATCTATCAATTATTTCAGTTAGGAAACTGATGTTTCGAAGTTTTTTTTTCTACTTTTTAGCTTTTAGTGGCTCCCTAAAAGTGGCTAAATCAAAATTTAATATAAGCAAACTTGATAAAAGAGTACCAAAGATGCTACAGATAAAGTTTGGTTGACCATCCATCAATTGGGTTCTTTGAAAAAGAAGATGTTTAAAAGTTTTTTTCTATTTTTAGCTTTTTTGCGGCCCCTAAAAGGGGCCAATCAAATTAATGTGAGCAAACTTGAAAAAAAGATTAAACCCAAAAAATGCTCAAAGTTTGGTGATATCCGTCCATTGGTCCTGAAGTGAGATGTTTGAAGTTTTTCTATTTTTAGCTTAAGCGGCCCTAAAAGGGGCCAACAAAATTAATGTGAGCAAAACTTGATGAAAGATTACCCCAAAACGCTACAAAGTTTGGTGATCATCCATTAATTAGTTCTGTAGCAAAGACGTTTAAATGTATACCTGTAGCAATAGACGTTTAAATGTATATCTATTTTTTTTTAGCGTGCCCTAAAAGGGCCAATCAAAATAAAATGAGCAAACTAAATAAAAGACTACACAACAAGGCTAACAGACAAAGTTTGGTGATAATCCATCCATTAGTTCTGTAGAAATTAGAAATATCAAGGTATTTCTATGGGGCCAAATCAAATTCATAGGACCCAAATTTGATAAAAGACTACCAAGAATGCTACAGACAAAAATTGGTTTTTGTTTGCTTTGATTGGTTTTACGTCACATCGACACAGTATAGGTCATATGTGACGTTCCAGCTTTACTGGTGGAGAAGACCTCAGGTGCCCTTCCGTGCATTATTTCAGGCACGAACGGGCACCCGAGTTAGAACCACCGACGTCTCCGTAAGCTTGGCTGGATAGCTTCCCTGACATGAAAGAATCCAAAGTCCCTGTCGGGATTCGAACCCACAGCGGTGAGGGGCAAGTGGTTTGAAGTCAAACGACCTTAACCACTCGCCGCCACGGACGCCCCACAAAAAGTGGTGATCATCCATCAATTACTTCTGATAGAAGAAGATTTCTAAAGATTTTTCTATTTTTAGCATAGAGACCCTAAAAGGGGCTAATCAAATTAATGATGAGCAAACTGATCATAGACTACCCAAGAATGCTAGACAAAGTTTGGTGATCATCCACCATTAGTTCTGTAGAAATAGACATTTAAAGGTATTTCTATTTTTAGCCGAAGGCTAACAACAACAAGTTCCTAATTTTTCAATGTATTTTTAACAGCAGTTCTAGCCTATTTCAATACTCTTCAAAGCATTTAGGATGGTCATGACCTTAAAGTCACTGACAAGTGCAAGTAACATGGCCTTTCTTTAACACAGAAGGTGACAACTCTTAATGGTTGATTGACTCACTATATGGACTTAGTGCTTTTTGCTTAAAGTGCAAAATGATGGACATTTAAGACCCGTAGCCTATGCAAGCAGAACACTAAAATCATATTGAAAGGCATTTACAGTCAAAATTGCGAAGAATGTGAGAAGACATGCTTAGCAGTAAACTTGGGTGATAGAAACATTCATATTTTGTAGTTAATATTGGATAACATTTTAAAGTAATTACAGACCATAAACTGATAGTCAACATTTTGGACTTTCTTGGGGGGTTTTGTTTTCTTTTTTTTAAAAATGAAATTTTTTTAAAAAAAAGCCATTCTGTTTTGTTTTTGTTTTCATTTTGGGGGTTTTTATTAAAATTTTTTAACTTTTGCATTTTTTCTTCAAGAAAAGGAAAGATGTAATTTTTGACTATCCCCTAATACCGGGGCTTCTCTGTAGGGGCTTGTGAATAGTTTTAGTAACCGACTTTTTTTCCCATGCGCCCAAAAACTTAATATGCAGACATTACTTATCCGAATCAGTTTTCATGTATTTTTTTCCTTTTGTTTTACCTCCCTTTCCAAAAAAAAGTGACATTGAAAAGTGTCCAAAAGAAGTCGGCGAAAAATTTAACTTAGAAGAAACCAACTAAATATTCTTTACTTAACGGGGGCCAAATGCCCCAATCGCCCCTCCCATCAAACTCACCCGAGAAATTACCTAGTCAAGCTTTCTGACAAACTTTGATGACAAATGAGTCAAAAAATGAGACCTCAAATAGAGTGTTAACACGGTTTTTTTCAATATTTGGACAGTGACCTAGGTTTTTGACCCCAGATAACCCATATTTGAAATTGACCAATGAAATCATCAAAAACAAACTTGAAGACCCTTTTCCAGATATTTGAATAAAAACTGCAGCCACTAGAGTGTTAACAAAGATTGTTGTATATTTTATGCTCCTGGGACCTAGTTTTTATGACCAGAAGATGGCCCATATTCAAACTTTACTTCAAATCATCAAAAACAACCTTTTCCTGACCAAATTTCAAGGAAATTTTGATCAAAAACTGCAGCCACTAAAGTGTCAAGAAGATTTTTCTATTTTTAAGCTCCTGTGACCTAGTTTTTTTACCGGAGATGACCCATAATCGATCTTGACCCATAAATCATCAAAAACAACCTTCTTGACGAATTTCCAGAAATATTTTGATCTAAACTGCAACCACTAGAAGAATGTTAACAGAATTTTTCTATTTTTAGCTCCTGTGACCTAGTTTTTGACCCAAGATGACCTATAATTATGTGGAGTTGATTCAGAAATCAGCAAAGCAACCTTCCAGACCAATTTTCAGGATATTTGGATCAAAACTGCAGCCACAAGAGTGTTTGCAAGATTTTCTATTTTCAGGTCCTGTGACCTAGTTATTGACTGGAAATGACCCATATTGGAAATTGACCTTTATTTCATTGACAAACATTCTGACATAGTTTGATGATGATCCAATCAAAATTGTGACCGTGAGTGGTAACAACCCATTTGTTGACAACGACCGACGCACTACTGCGGACATAGCACTATCACTATACCTCACCTTGACCACTTTGTGGTCAGGTGAGCTAAAAAGACGATGCAGCAAACAGAGGCATTATTTGAGGATATCTTATTTTCCCTGACTTTGGATGTTCCTTAATATGAACTGCTGGATAATGTTAAGGTGAAACAGGGAACAAGAATGCAACATGATATATGCTATAATCCTTAACAGTAGGAATACACGGACATCAGCTCTACAGAACTGTTTGACTGTTCTAGCTGTTAAAATGCCAAGCAGATAACGAGGTATTCTGTTTTCTTTCTATACATCAGTTTTTTTGTTAGGATATAACAAAGTTTTAAAGATCCCGTGCTTATGAAAATAAACAAGTTTTATGTATATAATTTTTTATTGAAAAAAAGCAGGTATTATATAATTAATATGATAATAATAACAATAATTAATATTATATGATTATACATCTATAATATTACATAATTATACATGTTTAATAACAGGAGAAACTTTTTGGTTTATATATCTACAGTGTTCATTAAATTTCCTTGAAGCTGTTGAGTCGTTTGAACAAGCTACACATAACCATGTCATCGAACACTAAGAAGAACGAGGTTGATAAATTTAGCGTACATTGTGAAAGAAGATTAGTGAGTGCAATAAGGGATGGACAAGAAGGGAAATTGAATGACGATAATATTGACAGTTATGTAGAAACAAACGACATCAGGATGAAAATTAAATTTTAAAGCAAGGACAACCACTTTTTTTGCAACAGATTGGATACCTTTCAGGCTGGAAATAGGGACTTTCAGGAAATTAAATGGTGTCAGGGTTACATTAATTCTCACAGTGCTGAAGAAAAAATATTGAAAATTGACATGTTCACTCTAGTTTTGGCAAATTTCAAATCCAACATAAAAGTATAAGTGGCAAGACTGCCCTGATGGATATATTTTTAGAACAATTCAAAAAATATCTAAGCTGTCCACATACATGTACATTAGTTTCCCTGGAAAATCACTCAATATTTCAGTTATCTCAAAAGCAACAAGATCGATCTATTTTTCTCACACCAGGTAACCGCGTGACTTTTTAGTAAAACATATTTGGCCTATCTGGTCGGTGTGATGAAAAAATTTTTGCTGGAGTGTATTTTAAGTCCTTTTCTTTCGTCTGTGCATGTGGGTGTTAAGCTAGGAAAAGGCATTGGAAAAACATAGCAAGGTACCCAAAATTTGTAACCGGGCCCGATTTTTCCCCGCAAAATTAATGAAATTATCTTATATCCGGAAAAAACTGAAAATTGTTTTTTTATCATATATATTCTGGAACAGTTTTGCTTTTTTTATTAAAAATTTTAATTTTTACTAATAATGAAACCCTTTGTTGACAAGTAATAAATCTCGTATGTAAATTTTTTCTTTAGTTTTAAATTCAAAGAGTTATAACAGGATGTCAATTTCTATTACCAATGGTTCGTCCCCTTTGTTTTTAAAAAAAATTCCCCTGTTTATACGGGCTTTGATGCCATTTTTCAAGTATGAAAGTAAATTACAAACAAACAATTATTGTTTGCAAGCAATCGATAAGTCCCATACCGGTTAGAACCCCATCAACATTCTGAAGGGTCATTGGCCATTCACTAATGTTTTAATTTTTCTCTATTTTAAGTAAATTTGTTGGAATAGTTCTTTAAAAGTGATCACAGGAAACAATTTTTTATGAACAGACAGACATACAGACTGAAGGAGACTCTGAAGTTAATATTTGAAACACCCCTGTTAACAAAATATAACATTTTAAAAACAAAATTCTTAAAGAGGAGATAACTCTTGAATTAAAGATGCAACTTCATAAAAATTTTCAGCTCTGTTTTTACTAATCACAAATATTGTTATATTTGCCATGTTTTAAGCCTATTTGTTGCCAAGGCAACCAATATTTTTTCAAACTAGGAAAAACAGATAAGACATGCATAATCTCCAGACTGCCATCTACCCATATTTCAAGTTTCATAAAAAATTTTTTAGTACTTTTGAGTTATCATTGGATTTTTTGTGAAAATTTGACAAATTTTTTAGTTATTTTGCGGCACCAGAAATTTTCCCAAGGGAAAAAAAAAAATTGATAATCTCCAAATGCATTAACCAGTTTCAATTTATAAAAAAATTTCAGTTTTAATTTTTCACTGATCCCGTTTAGTGTAAAAATTTGCCCAATTTTTTTAAAACGTAGAATTAAATATCTTTAAGCTTTCTTTTTAAAATCTAATTTTATTATTACTTGTTTTTTATTGCAAAAACAGGTTGATGATTTAAAGATAAAACAAAAAAATAAGAAATTTTCTAGGGATTTCTGCATTTTTTTTTTTTCTGTTTAAAAACTTAAATTTTAAATGGGGGATGTTTCCATATTTAAAAACCCAGTCCAAAAACACCCTTTTTCTGTTGCTCCCGTTAAATGAGTGAGTAAATTTTTGGCCCGAATGTATCAAATTTGAATGGGTTTTTTTTAAAGGCCCTTTTTCGCTTTTTAAAATTTAAAAAAAGGCCTATATAAAAATTTCAAGGGGTTTTTTACCCTCTTTTAAAAAAACAAGTTGTCCACTAATCAAAACAATTTTTTAAACCGTGTTAAATGGCAAGACTGTGACCCCATTTAAAAAACAAATGCCCCATCAAAAAATTGTCCTATACGGTTTTTTTCAAATTTCTTCTTAGTAAAAGCATTGAAAATTTTGGACAACGAAAATTTGTGGTAATATTTTATGGGAGGATGAATTTTTTTAATGTATTTTTGTGCATTTGTTTACATGGGAAAAATGAAATTTAAATCTAGCAAAATTTTTTCTTTTAATTTCCTACTTTAATGGGGGAAAAAATTTTAACAAGTATTTATGCTAACTACAGAAGATTGGTAACAGTCCTTCGCATGATAAAGTAGAACACCTGTCATTTCAGCAATGATACATGTAGACTGTCAGAAAAAATCATTTGTTTAAATGTTAACTTCAAACATTTTGATATAATTATGATAACCCTTGTTTTTGTGACCACTTACCTCTAGAAATAAGCCACTGATTACACTACTATTAGTTTTGTAAAGGTCAATTAGGCAATGCTTTATGTCAAAGATCTAAGCTCTAAACATGGTACTTTCACCCAATTTAACTTAGATAGTTTATAAGTCTATATAAATCAAGTAATCCCCCGGGGCTGGGCCAACTTTGTTTTCAGGAAGCCAAAACCTGTGTTCTACACATTGTCTCATTATAAGTAAGCAACACAGTTTAAAAGCAACATGCTTCCAGTTAATGCTGATTTCATGAAAACTTTTTCAGATGTATTTAAAAGTAAGTGACCAAAGCTAAGAAAGGAATGTACACATTGATAAGGGAAACAGGCTAAATATGCAAAAATAGCATTAACTGCATTAGTCCGCCGTAGAAATATGGTGATAAATACTAACAAGAAACATGGCAATGTCACGAAACCAGGTTTTCAATTATCGCCATTGTAGATAAATATGTTGTAGTTGAAATACAAATACAAGCAACAAACAATGTAACTATGTGCAATGTAAATCATGAATAATGTAGGAGGAATTGCCCACAGAATAAATTGTTCACTATATAATCTTTATAAGGAAAAAAACGAAGGGCCATAATTAGGTCAAATATTCAATCACATAACCCTGACAATTATGCGCCAGGGCACTTGATGACAAAGCTTCTGTGAAAGTTTGGTCAAAATCCGTTGAAAAATGTAGGAGTTGCGCACAGAAGAAATTGTTCACTATATATTCTTTATAAGGAAAAAATAACAAAGGTCCATAATTATGCCAACTTTTATCCAATTGAAAAAAACCTCAAATATGCGACAGGGCACTTGATGACAAAGCTTCTGTAAAAGTTTGGTCAAAATCCGTTGAGAAATGTAGGAGGAGTTGCTCACAGAATAAATTGTTCACTATATATTCTGTATAAGGAAAAAAACAAAGGGGCATAATTAGGTAAAAAATTATCCAATTACAAAACCCCTACAATATGCGCCAGCGCACTTGATGACAAAGCTTCTGTGAAAGTTTGGTCAAAATCCGTTGAGAAATGTAGGATCCGAGTTGCTCACAGAAGAAATTGTTCACTACATATTCTATATAAGGAAAAAACAAGGGCCATCATTATGTCAAATATTATGCAATTAAAAAAAACGACAATATGCGCCAGGGCACTTGATGACAAAGCTTCTGTGAAAGTTTGGTCAAAATCCGTAGAGAAATGTAGAAGTTGCGCACAGAAGGAATTGTTCACTATATATTCTGTATAAGGAAAAAAAAACAAAGGTCCATAATTAGGTCAAAAATTATCCAATAACAAAACCCCGACAAATTGCGCCAGGGCACTTGATGACAAAGCTTCTGTGAAAGTTTGGTCAAAATCCGTTGAGAAATGTAGGAGGAGTTGCTCACAGAATAAATTGTTCACTACATATTCTATATAAGGAAAAAAAAACAATGGGCCATAATTATGTCAAATATTATGATAATGTAATTAAAAACACGACAATATGCGCCAGGGCACTTGATGACAAAGCTTCTGTGAAAGTTTGGTCAAAATCCGTTGAGAAATGTAGGAGTTGCGCACAGAAGGAATTGTTTACTTTATATTCTGTATAAGAAATAAAACAAAGGGCCATTATTAGGTCAAAAATTATCTAATCACAAAACCCCAACAATATGCGCCAGGACACTTCATGACAAAGCTTCTGTGAAAGTTTGGTCAAAATCAGTTCAGAAATATATGAGGAGATGCGCACAGAAGAAATTGTTCACTATATATTCTATATAAGGAAAAAAACAAAGGTCAATAATTAGGTCAAAAATTATCCAATCACAAAACCCCGATAATATGCGCCAGGGCACTTGATGACAAAGCTTCTGTGAAAGTTTGGTCAAAATCCGTTGAGAAATGTAGGAGGAGTTGCGCACAGAAGGAATTGTTTACTTTATATTCTGTATAAGAAAAAAAACAAAGGGCCATAATTAGGTCAAAAATTATCTAATCACAAAACCCCAACAATATGCGCCAGGACACTTCATGACAAAGCTTCTTTGAAAGTTTGGTTAAAATCTGTTCAGAAATATATGAGGAGTTGCGCACAGAAGAAATTTTTCACTATATATTCTTTATAAGGAAAAAAACAAAGGGCCATAATTAGGTTAAATATTATCCAATCACAAAACCCCGACAATATGCGCCAGGGCACTTGATGACAAAGCTTCTGTGAAAGTTTGGTCGAAATCCGTTGAGAAATGTAGGAGGAGTTGCGCACAGAAGAAATTGTTTACGCCCGCCCGCCGACATTCCCTCAATCTAATAACCAGTTTTTCCTTCGGAAAACCTGGTTAAAAACAGTAAGTCTATGAATGGAAGATAGACATTAAATAATCCTTAAAAATCTCACCCTGAACCAACGCAGGTAACCTTAAAAGTTTACAGATATGGATGAGTGTTCTGATGATGTGTCAGAACAACCCATTCAAAATTTGACTTGATAAGAGTAAGAGCTACATAGGTATCTTTCATGCAATCGCCCATTAATTGAATTTGCTGATCTTACGAGGGCCCCTAGAAAGAGGAATGATTTGTGAACAATAAGACATGGCTGTCCAAGACTTTCTGAACATTGACATTGAATTTCCTGTTCATGAAGAACTTGAGTCAGACTTGGAAGATAAATTAATCAAAATATGCATGAAAAACAACAAAATGAAGAAACTGATGCGGATGCTGAAAGTGATGAAGAAAAAGAAGTGAAACTGTTACGACACACAAGGAGGCACTTCTGTACATAGATCATCTGACATTATTCTTCCTTTCAAAACAGTTGCCAAATGTCCACTCATCATTTAATTTCGCACAGACTGCAAAAGAAAAGGAAACTGTGTCAATTCTATCAAAAACAAAACACATTTGACAAGTATTTCTCATTAACTATAATAAGCACATGTAAAAATGCTATTGTGAAAACTGACTATAAAAGAAATCGAGTATTTTAGAATAAGTATTATGCTTATTGTATGCAATTGTTGAAGTAATTCTGACTTGAGTAAGTGATGATCAAGTAAGTGATGAAAGACTGCATAAGTAAATCACCTTCATGCATACACATTGTATGTGATAATTTCAATTTAATCAAAATCATGTTTTCGTTAAATAAAATTGATCTTATCAAAATGTTAAAATGCTGTGTGGTTGTTCTATGTACAGACCTGTGATAATCGTTAATCGCAATCATTTTTAATTGATTGCAGGATTACACTGTAATCATCATGTAATTGATTACCTTGCCCAAAATTGATAACATTAATTGTAATAAATTCCGTCTGTAATTATGACTACAGTTTGGGTGATGTTGATTACTATAAGATTTAACATGAAACTATTTAATGATGCCTTTATTACACATGTTACCGGTTAACTAATACTTTTTGATTTTTCATATTAAACATCACTTGCGATAAGCGGTTTTCTAAAAAGCTGACAATATTTGAAACTTAGCTATAACATTTTGTAAGCCTTTGAAATGGTCTTCACAAATTGTGGAATGTTAATTGATTGATTTTGATTCACAATAGCAACGTTTTTATTGAATGAAATGAAAGTTTCCTATTGATATCCCTATTTGAAGTAAGTAATAGGCATTGTCATAACAAACAATGATAGTCAATAAAGGTATCCAACCTTATTGTAGTAAAACTTTTTAACAAGTGAGATGTTTTGATGAAGAAATAATTTTTAATTCATACAGTTAACCACATTTTAACTGAAAGAACGTCACATATCATTTTTGGTTAGTCTTCTAACCAGAATGTCAATCAGAATCATTGGACTAATGATATCCTTGAATTTCCTAAAGAGGCATCTGGAAATGTGACAGCACAGTGCAAATAATGAAATTGTGCCCTAGGAAGATTAATGGAAATACTAAGTCACGTTCAAATTTCAATACTGACATAAAGGTATGTTAAATTTTGTTCACATAATATTATATTGGTTTAACCATGTTTTAAAAGTTTCAAACTAGACCTATCACTGAAGGTGATTAATACCCCCAACAGCAACTTTGGCTCTTGAACAATAAGTTGTCTGATGAAAAATTTGAAATAAACCTACAGTAAATAAAGTACCATCAGCAATGTGTACAAAGAATTATTTCAATTTATTGCAATCCCAACTATCTTAATCTTGATATAAGCATGCTATACACCAAGTTTGATAACAATATCTCATTCCTAACCCTAGTAATTGTCTGGAAACCATTTTTCAACTTTTAGTAACTGTGACCTTGAACCCAGGGAGTCCAAATGCAATACCAAGTGCGGTCTTCATGTAAGCTTGCTAAACACCAAGTTTGATTACAATATATGATTCCTAACTTTAGTTATTGTCCGGAAACCATTTTTCTATTTTTAGTAATGGTGACCTTGACCTTGGCCCAAGGGGGGTCCAGATGCAATACCAACCTATGTCTTCATATAAGCTTGCTATATACCAAGTTTGATTACAATACCTCATTCCTAACTTTAGTTATTGTCCGGAAACCATTTTTCTATTTTAAGTAACGGTGACCTTGACCTTGGCCCCAGGGGGTCCAGATGCAATACCAACAGGGGTCTTCATATAAGCTAATACTATATACCAAGTTTGATTACAATATCTCATTCCTAACTTTAGTTATAGTCCGGAAACCATTTTTCTATTTTTAGTAACGGTGACCTTGGCCCCAGGGGGTCCAGATGCAATACCAACAGGGGTCTTCATATAAGCTTGCTATATACCAAGTTTGATTACAATATCTCATTCCTAACTTTAGTTATTGTCCGGAAACCATTTTTCTATTTTTAGTAACGGTGATCTTGACCTTGGCCCCAGGGGGTCCAGATGCAATACCAACAGGGGTCTTCATATAAGCTTGCTATATACCAAGTTTGATTACAATATCTCATTCCTAACTTTAGTTATTGTCCGGAAACCATTTTTCTATTTTTAGTAACGGTGACCTTGACCTTGGCCCCAGGGGGTCCAGATGCAATACCAACAGGGGTCTTCATATAAGCTAATGCTATATACCAAGTTTGATTACAATATCTCATTCCTAACTTTAGTTATAGTCCGGAAACCATTTTTCTATTTTTAGTAACGGTGACCTTGACCTTGGCCCCAGGGGGTCCAGATGCAATACCAACAGGGGTCTTCATATAAGCTTGCTATATACCAAGTTTGATTACAATATCTCATTCCTAACTTTAGTTCTTGTCCGGAAACCATTTTTCTATTTTTAGTAACGGTGACCTTGACCTTGGCCCCAGGGGGTCCAGATGCAATACCAACCGGGGTCTTCATATAAGCTTGCTGTACATCAAGTTTGATTACAATATCTCATTCCTAACTTTAGTTATTGTCCGGAAACCATTTTTCTATTTTTAGTAACGGTGACCTTGACCTTGGCCCCAGGGGGTCCAGATGCAATACCAACCGGGGTTTCCACATAAGGTTGCTATATACCAAGTTTGATTACAATACCTCACTCCAAACTCTAGTTATCGTCTGGAAACCATGATGTGGACCGACCGACGGACCGACCGACCGACCGACAAGCTGACTCCTATATACCCCCCCCTAAACTTCGTTTGTGGGGGTATAACAACTTCTTTATTTTGTATATTCAAGCTTTATGTCAAATTATATCATTGTCATCTTGTCAGTCAATTGCAATATATCAGGTGGCATTTTGGATGGCCATACTTCTGTATGAAAAATTAAATCACCATATTTAAAGTATATGCAACAATTATTGTGAAAGGTAATAGACAATGACTGTGGCTATATTATAATGGATATGATTGTACATGGCTATGATGGCCCTTTAAAATATCGCTCACCTGATTATGCAAGCTCAATACCATTTTATTTGGGCTGAATGTGACCTAATGTTTGACCACAGGTGACCCATATTCGAACCCATGTCAACAATAATAAAATCCCATCCCCCCATAAACAAGAGGGCCATGATGGCCCTGAGGTCGCTCACCTGTATAAAGGCACCCGGAGCGGGGCCAGTTTAAACCCCAGGGCTTTTATTTGAACAAACTTGGAAGACACCCATTAGAAGATATTTCACGATGTTAAGTTTTTACTACACACATATAATGAAAAACAACAATCTACCCCCTCCTTCCATACCCCCCCCTCTGGCAGGGCCAATTTTAACCCCAGGGCTTTTATTTGAACAAACTTGGTAGACACCCATAAGAAGATGTTTCATGCTAAACATCTAAGCTCTAGCTCATTGGGGTTTTTTTTAAAGAAGATTTTTAAGTTTTTTTCTATACAAATATAGTTTAAACCAATGACACCCCTGGGGCGGGGCCAATTTGACCCAAGGGCTTTTATTTGAACAAACATTGTAGACAATTACTAGAAGATGTTTCATGCTTAATATCTAAACTCTAGCTATTTGGGTTTTTACAAAGAAGATTTTTAAGTTTTTGCTGTACAAATATAAGGAAAATCAATAACACCCGGGGCGGGGCCAATTTTGACTCCAGGGCTTTTATTTGAACAAACTTTGTAGACACTCACTAGAAGATGTTTCATGCTTAATATCTAAACTCCAGCTATTTGGGTTTTTTCAAAGAAGATTTTTTAACTTTTTGCTATACACATATAAGGAAAATCAAGGACCCCCGGGCCGGGCCAATTTTGACCCCAGGGCTTTTATTTGAACAAACTTTGTAGACACCAATTAGAAGATGTTTCATGCTAAATATCTTAGCTCTAGCTCTTTGAATTCTTTAAAAGAAGATTTTTTAAGTTTTTACTATATGCATATAGAGAAAATCAATGACCCCCTGGGGCGGGGCCAATTTTGACCCCAGGGCTTTTATTTGAACAAACTTTGTAGACACCAATTAGAAGATGTTTCATGCTAAATATCTTAGCTCTAGCTCTTTGAATTCTTTAAAAGAAGATTTTTTAAGTTTTACTATATGCATATAGAGAAAATCAATGACCCCCTGGGCGGGCCAATTTTGACCCCAGGGCTTTTCATTTGAACAAAACTTGGTAGACACTCATTAAGAGAAATTTCATGCTAAATATCTTAGCCCTAGCTCTTTGGGTTCTTTAAAAGAAGATATTTTAAGTTTTTACTATATGCATATAGGGAAAATCAAAGACCCCCTGGGGCGGGGCCAATTTTGACCCAAGGGCTTTTATTTGAACAAACTTGGTAGACACTCACTAGAAGATGTTTCATGCTAAAGATCTTAGCTCAAGCTCTTTGAGTTCTTTAAAAGAAGACTTTTTAAGTTTTTACTATATGCATATAGGGAAAATCAATGACCCCCTGGGGCGGGGCCAATTTTTACCCCAGGGCTTTTATTTGAACAAACTTGGTAGACACTCATTAGAAGATGTTTCATGCTAAATATCTTAGCCCTAGCTCTTTGGGTTCTTTAAAAGAAGATATTTTAAGTTTTTACTATATGCATATAGGGAAAATCAAAGACCCCCTGGGGCGGGGCCAATTTTGACCCCAGGGCTTTTATTTGAACAAACTTAGTAGACACTCATTAGAAGTTTTTTCATGCCAAATATCTAAGCTCTAGCTCTTAGGGTTTTTTAAAAGAAGATATTTAAAGTTTTTTCTTTCGGTTGCCATGGCAACCAGAGTTCTGCATGGAATTAAATTCTTTGAACAATTTTTAAAGGTGACCACCAAAGGAACATTCCTGTGAAGTTTGGATGAAATTGGCTTAGTGGTTTATGAGGAGATGTCATTTAAAGTAAAAGTTTACGGACGGACGGACGGCCGGACGCCGGACGAAAAGCGATCACAAAAGCTCACCCTGTCACTTTGTGACAGGTGAGCTAAAAAGTGACATTTTGACTATCAGGAACATTTTAAAACATTTATGTGCTTAATTTTGTTTGTTATAATAAAATAAATGTATTAAGGAAGCATGTGCAACATTGATATTATCAACCGTCGAAACGGAATGGCACCTTTGGCTTACCCCTTTGGTGATATTCTGCTCTCAATTTCAATGTCACGCATGATGCCATGTTAGTAGTTAACTAGGTAGCTCGTCAATTCCGATACATTAGAAGCCGGTATACCTTAGGAGTTGAGGGGTATAACGACTTAACGATAATTCGTTACTGCTTCGTTTATAATCATTATATTAGATTTTACGTTTTCTACCCTTTTTTTTATTAAATTGTAAAATACATTTTAAGAATTCAATTGTCATATTGACCGATGATTATAAGTCAGAACT
The DNA here is from genome assembly GCF_026571515.1 of Ruditapes philippinarum. Taxonomy (NCBI): domain Eukaryota; kingdom Metazoa; phylum Mollusca; class Bivalvia; order Venerida; family Veneridae; genus Ruditapes; species Ruditapes philippinarum. The sequence goes on along the minus strand of NW_026863698.1, from coordinate 35,502 downwards.
TAACTGGAAAAAGTCAGTAAATTATGGTTAATCTTTCAAGATATAATATTGCTTATTCTTAAACAATGTACATGTACATTTGTATTTTTCTTCATTATTTTTTAAATTATCAATCAATTGAATAATTCATATAATCTAATTTGTAACTTTGAAAATTCCTCGGCATCTTTACTAAACACGAATAACAAATTAAATAAAATGTTTCAAAGTTGATAGTGTCATATTAATACCATAAAAATGTACCTTTTTTCTCAATGATTGTACATATTTATTGTTTTTATCTCATATAGATAAAATGAAACATGCTATTGTTGTTGTTGTTTTTTCGAATTACGTTTATGTATAATAATAATCAATAAATTTTAGAGTTTATCTGTGTTTATTAATTATTGTAACCAAACTAAGTGACAAACATTCGTTTTGGAAAATATTTGTTCTGTTCTGTAACGATATCAAACATCTACTCCAAATCCGGGAGAGACCGGACAATAAACGTGTGATACTATTCGCCGGTCACTAGTAAATCCCGGTCAAAATAGACCGGGAGAGACCGGGATGTTCCGATAGGAGTACACCCCTCTATAAATAGATTTTCGGAATGTTTAGGTCATCAACTCATCATTCTATTTATAGCTTTCGGATACATGTACAACAATGGGCGCATTTGTTGCCGATAAACTTAGTTTGGTTTCAAACCCGTTTTGTAAACCCTACATTTGTTTTTCAGTTTTTCACTTAAACTAAAACTGATTTTTTAGTTGTTTTTAGAAGCGGAAACAAGAACCGGTTTAGCAAACTGACCAAACTGCCTCCAGGTGCAGTTTGATCGGTTAAGGTTGTCCGAACATACATGCACTTTCCTGGAAAAATGGCGGCAGCCAAACATGAAGGAATGTTGGACCAAAATTCAAATCGGTAATTGACAAATGAGCATAATTTTTTAAACATTTTAAGCGGAACAGTAATGTTACTTATTAGTTGCAAAGTTGTATGACACAGCTTATAATGCTTTATAAGTATAACTTGTGATGTTGCATTTATAATCTAGAAGTATAGACGAAACGTACTCGAGTCACAACGTACCCAGCATTAAAAAGTCAAAGTAGAGATCTACTTAACATATATCACAAAATATTCTCTTCTATATTTTAGTTTTAATATTTAAAAAGTAGCTATTTATGTGATGAAATTAAGTATTCTTTAATAATTTACTTCTCACTCTCAGTCTTGTAATAAATTACGTTGAACTGTTGAATTATTATTTTCTAAAGATTGAAGTCCCAAAATGTGTAAGTTAAGGCTATTATTTAGAAATTATATTTTGATGTAAGGTATTAAAGATGGTGATTGAATTAAGCTTAAAGGTGAAGGTAACCACCCGGCCACAGACACCCCTAAAATACTTTGTGATATGTACTGTAATATTTAAGTGGCAATGCAATACGTATCACAATTACTGTCATCCTTGGAAGTCAATTCCTAACCTATATATGTCAGTGTTAGAAAAAGAGTAATAAATTATTAATAACCATTTAATGACAATTTTTTTTAAATGACAAGTTGTATGTCAACTAGGGTCTTACTACCTCACACGCAGCCTAAATTGCAATGAAAGATGACAACGATATCATAATGGGAATATTCATCGCATTATTTAATCTGACAAGTCACAATTAGTATATGTTTGACATTTCCATTTCCTGAAGTGCTTTTCTGTATAAACAATAGTGCACATATAATGAAGGTGCATTGCAAGGTAAAAAAAAACATATTGCATCACCTTGTATGGCCATTGGCATTTTGTTTGTGATGCATACATTAGTTGAATAGTGGATTGCGATGCATGGATGAATCCTTACACCCCTACAATTAATCAGTTAATTAATTTTTAGGTGGTGTGAAATAACTACAGACACTGAAAATGCCAGATAATTAAAGCGATGCTTTTTGTAATAGCGTATTATCTAGGAAACAGTCGGTTAAAAATAGTGTTATTTTTCGATGGTCAGGGTCAAAAGCACTGACACCTTTGCTTGTGTTAACATGCTGGTCTGTCACACTTACCAGCCGTTGACCTGCGAGGCCTAAAATATATTTTAATACATATTTCCTCTAATATCCTCATTAAATTACTGTTGCAGATAAATTTACTTATATTTTCAGAATCATGGCAATTGGGCCGTTATGTACAGTCGTGCCTATACAGTTTCATCGGTATTTGTCGCCAGCTACATTGAAATCATACTTGGCTTGTAATGAAACCTACGGCAATGAACTTAGAAAATCTGTAGAGCCTGCTGACATTCCCGTCATAGTAAAGAACTACAGTGAAGTAGTGTATGATGGTGTTCAAAAACGTTTAAATCAACTTGGCAAGCAAGCAGTTGAAGCATTACATCCATGGGTTGTTAACACTTTGGTTGACTGGGATGATTTTGACAGGTGGATTTGCATGGCTGCTGAAGGTTAGTCAGGTTAAACCCACTGCTTATCAGTTAGAGCTTTTAAACACTTTCAACTTGGTAATCACCAAAGCAATATCCTACTTAGCTTTAGTGCCAACTCACTCAGTATGCACTATTTGCAGCATGAACTTGTAGATTGTAGCCACATGCAAAACATGGATTCGCCATCTGCTTTGACTGTTATTGTACGACACCTTCTACTTCGATTTAAATGTTCCTTTTCAAAAGTAGCATACAGTGAGTCACTGATGTGAACTTCAAAAAGTTATTGAATACAAGAGGGCCATGATGGCCCTGAGGTCGCTCACCTGTATATAGGCCCCCCCCACCCCCGGGTCAATTTTTACCCAAGGGCTTTTATTTGTTTATTTGAACAGACTTGGTAGACACCCATAAGAAGATGTTTCATGCTAAACATCTAAGTTCTAGCTCATTGGCTTTTTTAAAAGAAGATTTTTAAAGTTTTTACTATACACATATAGTTAAAAACAATGACACCCCTGGGACAGGGCCAGTTTTGACCCCCGGGCGTTTATTTTAACAAACTTTGTAGATATTTATTTAAAGATGTTTCATGCTTAATATCTAAACTCTAGCTATTTGGGTTTTTCCAAAGAAGATTTTTAAGTTTTTGCTATACACATGTAAGGAAAATCAATGACCCCCCCCCCGGACCAGTTTTGACCCCAGGGCTTTTATTTGAACATACTTGGTAGACACCCATTAGAACATGTTTCATGCTAAATATCTTAGCTCTAGCTCTTTGAGTTCTTTAAAAGAAGATTTTCAAGTTTTTACTATATGCATATAGGGAAAATCAATGACCCCCTGGGGCGGGGCCAATTTTGACCCCAGGGCTTTTATTTGAACAAACTTAGTAGACACTCATTAGAAAATGTTTCATGCTAAATATCTTAGCTCTAGCTCTTTGGGTTCTTTAAAAGAAGATTTTTAAGTTTTTACTATATGCATATAGGGAAAATTTATGACCCCCTGGGGCGGGGTCAATTTTGACCCCAGGGCTTTTATTTGAACAAACTTGATAGACATTCACTAGAAGATGTTTCATGCCAAATATCTAAGCTCTAGCTCTTTGGGTTCTTTAAAAGAAGATTTTTTAAGTTTTTACTATATGCATATAGGGAAAATCAATGACCCCCGGGGCGGGGCCAATTTTGACCCCAGGGCTTTAATTTGAACAAACTTGGTAGACACTCACTAGAAGATGTTTCATGCTTAATATCTTAGCTCTAGCTCTTTGGGTTCTTTAAAAGAAGATTTTTAAGTTTTTACTATATGCATATAGGGAAAATCAATGACCCCCTGGGGCGGGGCCAATTTTGATCCCAGGGCTTTTATTTGAACAAACTTGGTAGACATTCACTAGAAGATGTTTCATGCCAAGTATCTAAGCTCTAGCTCTTACGGTTCTTTAAAAGAAGATTTTTTAAGTTTTTACTATATGCATATAGGGAAAATCTATGACCCCCAGGGGCGGGGCCAATTTTGACCACAGGGCTTTTATTTGAACAAACTTGGTAGACACCCATTAGAACATGTTTCATGCTAAATATCTTAGCTCTAGCTCTTTGGGTTCTTTAAAAGAAGATTTTTTAAGTTTTTACTATATGCATATAGGAAAAATCAATGACCCCCCCGGGCGGGGCCAATTTTGACCCCAGGGCTTTTATTTGAACAAACTTGGTAGACACTCACTAGAAGATGTTTCATGCCAAATATCTAAGCTGTAGCTCTTATGGTTTTTTAAAAGAAGATATTAAAAGTTTTTTCTTTTGGTTGCCATGGCAACCAGAGTTCTGCATGGAATTAAATTCTTTGAATAATTTTTAAAGGTGACCACCAAAGGAACATTCCTGTGAAGTTTGGATGAAATTGGCTCAGTGGTTTATGAGGAGATGTCATTTAAAGCAAAAGTTTACGGACGGACGGACGGACGACGGACGGACGGACGGCGGACGAAAAGCGATCACAAAAGCTCACCCTGTCACTTTGTGACAGGTGAGCTAAAAAGCAAGAGCTTTTGTTTACAATCAGTTTAAAATAACTATCTTTAAACTAAACATGCTAAACATATAGCACATTTGGTTTAGTTTCATGATCAAGTCAGTCTGTAGTTCTATTGTTTGATAGTAAAAATAGTTATATCCAGGATACATATCGAGTGGTGAATGTGAAAGAGGTCTAAGTGCATATAAATAAAGAAGCACTTAGATCTCTTCCTCATTTCCCCTCGATATACAAATACTTTCGAAAGTTCTGAGATAGATTTGAGGCTAAATCCCTAATTGAAAACATGAGGTATAGATACTTGAGTGGGATTGTATAGAGTTAATATTTGTTTATTTCACACAGAAACCCAGAAGCCCAATTTACCAAATGACAGCCCACCTGGTTACTACTCCACAGATGGCAATCCACCTTGTAACTCATCCACTGATGACACCCCACCTCGTAATTCATCCACAGGTGATAGTCCACCTCATAACTCATCCACAGATGACAGTCCACCTGGTACTTTGTCGGAAAGCTGCAAGGCAAAAGGTAATCAAAAAAATGGGTCAAAGACAGAAAAGGCCGGGTTGCATATGTATACAAAATATCATGAGGCTGTGATGTTACTTAAATTTTCTACCACTGTCTTGACCATTCATGTTGAAAATTTAACTTAGTTGGTAATGAGCATCAGACCTGAAATGGAATCCCACAATATGGGACCACATGTCAATGCTGTGAACCACATATCAAGAAGCTGTGGTAAGTAGTTGCTGAGAAAACTGTTACGAAAATTTCCTACCTATCTATTGATCATTAATTATGTCAAAATTTAACTAAGTCGGCAAACAGGAAGTGGATGAGCAACAGACCTGAAATCAAATCCCACAGTATGGGACCATGTGATAATGCTGTATACCAAATATCAAGAGGCTGTGTTAAGTAGTTGCCAAGAAAACTGTTACGAAAATTTCCTACCATTGACAATAAATGTAGAAAATTTAACTAAGTCGGCAAACAGGAAGTGGATGAGCGACAGACCTGAAATCAAATCCCACGATATGAGACCATGTGTTGATGCTGTATACCAAATATCAAAAGGCTGTGATAAGTAAATGCTGAGAAAACTGTTACGAAAATTTCTTACTATTGACCATTAATGTTGAAAATTTAACTAAGTCGGCAAACAGGAAGTGGATGAGCGACAGACCTGAAATCAAATCCCACGGTATAGGACCATATGTTTATGCTGTACGCCAAATATGAAGAGGCTGTGATAAGTAGTTGCTGAGAAAACTGTTACGAAAATTTCCTACCTTTGAGCATTAATGTAGAAAATTTAACTAAGTCGGCAAACAGGAAGTGGATGAGCAACAGACCTGAAATCTAATCCCACGGTATAGGACCATGTGTTGATGCTGTAAACCAAATATCAAGAGGCTGTGATAGGTAGTTGCTGAGAAAACTGTTACGAAAATTTCCTACCATTGACCATTAATGTCCAAAATTTAACTAGGTCGGCAAACAGGAAGTAGATGAGCGACAGACCTGAAATCGAATCCCACAGTATGGGACCATGTGTTGATGCTGTATACCAAATATCAAAAGGCTGTGATAAGTAGTTGCTGAGAAAACTGTTACGAAAATTTCCTGCCATTGACCATTAATGTAGAAAATTTAACAAAGTCAGCAAACAGGAAGCAGATGAGCGACAGACCTGAAATCAAATCCCACAGTATGGGACCATGTGTTGATGCTGTATACAAAATATCAAAAGGCTGTGATAAGTAGTTGCTGAGAAAACTGTTACGAAAATTTGTACCATTGACCATTAATGTTGAAAATTTAAGTAGATCAGCAAACAGGAAGTAGATCAGCGACAGACCTGAAATCGAATCCCACAGTATGGGACCATGTGTTGATGCTGTATACAAAATATCAAAAGACTGTGATAAGTAGTTGCTGAGAAAACTGTTACGAAAATTTCCTACCATTAACCATTAATGTTGAAAATTTAAATAGGTCAGCAAACAGGAAGTAGATTAGCGACAGACCTGAAATCGAATCCCACAGCATGGGACCATGTGTTGATGCTGTATACCAAATATTAAAAGGCTGTGATAAGTGGTTTGCTGAAGTTTTTGCCCCGCCCGCCCGCCGCCCGCCAACCGCCCCGCCGCCCAACATTCACCCATACTATAACCCGGGTTTGCACCAGTGCAACCCGGCCAAAAAACTGATTTTGAGAGGGGAATCTGTTTGTCATTGTGGGCAAATTAGAAGCCCTAGCTTAAGTTTGCCTTAAAAGCAAGGTGCAAGTTTCTTGAAAGATAGGTAACAGCAGAAAGAAATATGCTTTGTAAGGTTAATAAAATGACCAGATTTTAAAAGAAAATTGCCATCACTGGTTTCTAAGAAGAGGTAGAACTCTAAAAATTATTTGTATTTTGTGTTTTATTTACCTCGACTTTTCGTAAAAACAAGTCAAGGTATTGTCGTCACTTGATCGTCTGCGGGTGGGTCTGCGTCTGCATGTGATTTTTTCTGGCGATTCATTTTCTCAAACACTATCAAAGGTATTCACTTGAAACTTGGAAATTGGAATAGTTTGTTCACTCTCGAAAGGGGAACCCATACCAGAAAAGGCAGATAATCCCTACTTTAAAGTTATTTTTTGACAGATTTATGGCCCTTTTTTAGCTTTTGACTTAAAGTCTACACCAGGCGAAACAATCCAAAACTGGGAATTAATTATTTTATTAAGTTAAGCCCCTTTTACTGGCAAAGTTCTGATTTAGTGTCAAGCACTTAGAAAAGTCGAGCGCTCTGTCTTACGAACAGCTCTTTGTCAGAGCTTATTAGTCACTACCAGTAGTTCCACAATGCCTTGCTTGTAAAGCAGCAGGATGAATGGACCATACGTAAGACAATTGGGGCACAAGTGAACTTGTTATACCCTTTTCAAATTGGAGCACCAAAAAAACTGTAATTTTTAAGGATGGCCAAGCAAGGTAAAGGTCTAAAGGACCAATAAGTTTTCTGTAACCACATTTTGGTCCACAGAAAGAAGTCCCTGAGGCTTAGGTGAACCCCGAAATGGCTATGTAGTTTCTTTCTCTATCACTTAAATTTGTAAAAGTCTTACTTATTTTCAGTATCACAGAACGAAGTATTTGCAAAGCCCAAGTTTTCAGTGGACGAGACCTGCTGTTCTTAGGTTAATAGCACTTTATAAAAAAAATGAAGCAAAATTTCAGAAACCAGCAGCTATTAAGAAAAAGACAGTTTGGCAAGAAATTGCAAAAACAAAATTACTGAACACCTGTTACCAGTAACATGGCAGCAGTGTGAAACAAAAAATGGAAAAACATGACAAAAGCATACAGAGACACAATTGATAATAACCGAAAAGCTGGTGCTGATAAAAAGGAATGCCCTTTCTTTAAAGAAATTGGAGAAATATATGGGTACAGACCAAATGTTACTCCATTCCATTGTGAAGTGAATCTAGCACAGGTAGTGAAGAACCAGGAGCTTCTACATGTAGTTCACCAATCAAGAAAAAAAAGCAGAAAACAAGAAAAAACAAAACCGATACAGTAATACAGTTAATAGAAGATATGAAAGAAGAGCAAAGGGAGTTAATAACTGAGATAATAAGCAACATGAAGATAGAATGACAACTGAAAAACAGAAAATTCAACTTTTGTCAAAATTACTGAAAGATTGAAGTTAAGAAAGCTGGACAACAGTATTGCTTGTTTTAAATAGCTCAGCACCTAGAACTGATTGCGTTTTAATATGCTCAGCACATAAAATGGTATTGGCTTGCTTGAAAATGCTCAACACTTAGAACAGTACAGCTTGTTGAAAAATGCTCAACATAAAGAAGAGTATCACTTATTTGAAAGTAATTTACACATATAACAGTATCACCTGTTTGAAAATGATCAACATGTAGTACGCAATCACTTGATTAAGTATCAGTTTGCTGGATTGTTAATGTGCTAATTCATTCTGATTTGGAAGTTCTGTCTGAGGAACAGACATTAGCGTTTTGAAATTTATAAAAACCTTACTCAGTTTTCTTGTTAAAGTAAGATGGTTAGTTTGTAAAGTGTTCTAACATTTCATTTCAACTAGGCAGCAGATTACCTGCCAAATTTGTTTGCTAATTTTTGCCCAGTTTAAGGTCCAGGTGTTCTTATATCTACTTTGTTGACTTAATTGGTCATTTTGTGTTTCGTGCAAAGAATGCGCCATAGACTTAATATGATTCCGTTATGAATTGTGCTCCATTTCAAAAATGGCCTTAAAAAGGATTTAAGAAGGAAATTCTGCGTGGTTTTATTAATAGTATGGTGGAAAACTTCTTTATAAACGTATGGTACATGTATAAAGCAAGTTTTCTTGACATGCTGTAAAAATTGTTGTGACGTTTTAGTTTTTTTTTGTAAGAAAATCAACATACTGGCAGTAATATTAATTAAAAATGATTTTTTAGGAATTTCAAAACCTATGGAAAATTTATAATAATGCCCCATTGAAAAGCCTTGTTAAGGGCGATATATTGTGTTTTTCCCTTTGTGTGCCTCCACTTCTGCCCGAGTCGTAAATTAAGCTTTCAAATCTTTTAAACCCTGCTTAAAAGATTTTTTGAATTTATTTTGTGTATTTGCTATTGAGAATAATGTCTGCAAGTACAAGTTTTAAGCTATACTGAACACAATTTTCAATATAGTACTTGAAGCTTCAAAACTTCCACTTTACAATGGTTATATGTTAAGTCTCCACACCTTATCTCTCTTAAGGTATTAGGACCCTAATGGCACTATCAGTAACTAAAAATTGACATCATAAGTAAGATGTATACCTTAAAGTACACCTGTATGCAAAATTTAAACAAAGTTTACCGTACGGAAATCAAGTTATGGCCACTTTTCTGAACTCAAGCTAGGATGTTATGAGGGCCCTTTTTTAGAAAGTAGGAACCTTTAAATAATCTGCAATAACATTCTAATGGAAAAATGTTTTCCCATTAATTTTTTTGGTAAGAACAAATAGTACCATTCAGCTAACAATCAAAATAAGCAAAATTATGGTTTCTACTTAAAATTTATGAAATCTGTATAAAAATGTTACCCTACCCCACCCATTTTTACCACGTGTCTGACCATTTTTCTACTTAGGGAGCCTAATTTTAAAAAATCTTAAAATTTACCCAAATGAGTGCCTGTTTTCAAAGTTTCTTTAAATTTTTAAAAAAGTATATTGGTTGATCTTGTAAAATATGAAATACTTTTACCGTCTAGTTTTGATTATATTACACTTTGAAAATATCAGGTACCATATTTATTACTATATTTAGCATAATTTAGCCAATAAATACCTATATAAATTAAAAATCAAAATTAAACACTTTTTTCTTTCCAAATGGGACATGAGAGATACATAAATAATGTTAAAAGAAAAAAAGAAAGAAAAAAAAAGTTGACCCTTCTGTGGATTGAACCCATGGCCCTCATTTTCAATGTAGTTAACAGTAGTTCTAGCCTATTTGAATAATCTTCAAAGCGGAGGTAATGCATTAGGGTGCTAATACCTTAACTGCCTGAAGATATTTAGCAGAAATGTTTAACATAATGAAATGGCGTGTGTTTATTGGTCCATTCTTGTAACAGTTCAAGGTCATGCAGACACAGGGCAGAGCGCAAGTTTAAATGGTAAAGATATGCTTGGCACTCATCGTTGTTGTACACAGTAGCTGATACCAATACCTTTGCAGACAGAACTTATATATCTTTTAATATTTTAAGATAGACTGAATTTGCATTTTAGCAAATATCAGCTAAATGATGGAAACAAACTTCCTGTTGTAAGAAAACCAGTTTCGAAATTCAAGTATACTTGTTTTTATTTGAGCTTTATTTGATCATTTATTATTGTGGAAACTACAATCGTACGATGAACCCTTGTTTGTGCTAACAGTTTTTAATGCCCTTGTCTTTTTTAAAGTTTTAGGGTAAATTGACTCGACATATACTTTTTTTAGACATGTTTAGTTATGACATGTGAGTTATATCTCAGATGTGAGAAGGTGGAAATTAATATTGTTCTAGATTTTTTTCACAACTGATCATATTTTCATTGGAGATTCTTTATTTTACTTTTAGGACTTGTAGGAAAAAGTGTACAGTGTACAAGATTAATTAAGAAAATTTCTTTTCTGTTACATGTGTTGTTATGTTTATAACATTCAGTTAAATAAAAGAGAAACACAGCTTATGAATGTTTTCTTTTTAATTTTGACTAAATCAGTTATGTATTATCTTATCTGTAAATAATACTGCCACTTGGTATACACCATAATGCATGTACTGTTCAAAGTTACAAAAGGTCGGCAATGGCTTTTCGTTTCACGTCAGCTGACGCACATGTTTTACAAATGTCCATAAAATTGTTGACCTCTTCGTTGTCCTCGGCGCTATCCTGTATGAATTCTAGGATGTCCTCAGCACTGTTGTACAGACAAAGTTGATGAAGACAACAACAACTTAGTACAACATGTACAATAGCTTTGATGTCTGTCAGATCCACAAATTTCAGTCTGCGAAAGCGTCCTTTCAGAGCTCCAAAAGCTCTTTCTATGCAGATTCTTGTTGAACTATGTTTGTAATTGTACCTTTTCTGGATTTCATTGAGGTTTTCAAAGTCCTTAAAAGGTACCATTAACCTGTTGGATAGTGGATAGGCTGAATCTCCAAGTAGATGTGTGTTGATGGGAAACATGTAGATTTCTTCACTTTCAGCTGCTGAAGCACTCTTGAATAACGGGGAATTTCTAAGGACTCGTGCATCGTGCACTGACCCAGGCCACCCGCGATATACATCTAAAAACTTAAGGTTACAGTCGCAAACTGCTTAAAGTATCAAGGAAGGGTAACCTTTTCTGTTAATATAGTTTTCTGGGAATTCTGTTGGGGTGCGGATAGGGATATGACTTCCATCAATCGCTCCAATGACACCTGGAAAACCATTGATTTCCTGGAATCCATCTACAGTTCTATCAGCTGTCCGTTTCTCTGGCCATTTCACTAAATCTGGTAGCAAGTGTTTACAAATTTTCTCTGAAATTTCATGAATGCATTTGTGAACAGAATACTCGCATACCCCAAATATATCTGCCAAAGCTTGATACGTCTGTTGCGTTGATATATACTTGACATATATTAGCAGTTTCTTTTCAACGCATATTTCCCCTTTACCTATGTATGGAATCATTTGTTCTACTAACGAGTCGAATGTTTCCCTACTGATTCGGAATCTGTCCTTAAAATCATCAACACTATAATATGGCAATACTCCCTCCACATAGTTCTGGATTCGTTTTTTTTCTTTCTCTAAATGTTGTGGTGGCAACAGCCATGCTACAAACTGTGTTCCTGGTTATTTTTTGTAGCAAAAGAATATTGTCATCGTATTCAGAACACATTAATTCTTCTAAAATTAGATATCTGGATACATTGTCCACCATTTTTACTTGATAAACCCACAGTTTGGTGATTAAAACTAAACAGGTTTCAGGTTGATCCTAATAACACTAAACTGCAAACCTATAACATGAACTGGTTTATCGGCAACAAATGCGCTCTTTGTTTCGGAACAGGAGCCATAAGCTTTTCAGACAAGTTTCTCGCTTTTACCTCTGTCCTCCCCTCCACCCACCTTGCCTGCTGATTTATTATCATACTTGGATTGCTGTTATATTATCACACTTATTTACTGTTATATTAACACTATTGTCCTGCTGGACGTTGCTTGATTATTATTATCATACTTGATTGCTGTTGCTGATTATTATATTTTGTTTCATTATTATTGTGAACTTTGCTTTGTACTTCTTTATGCCACTGATTTTTATGTATATTACCTTCTTTCTAGTCAGTTAACTTTTTGATAATAAAACGTCTGGCATTGATTAAATGCAAGACATTTTCAAATCCCTTTGCTTTGTCCTACTTTATGCCACTGATTTTCATGTATATTACCTACTTTCTAGGGCGCGTTTGTTGACAACAAACTGAGTTCGGTTTTTGAAACCGGGTTTTCAAACCTTCCATTTGTTTCGTAAAACTGGTTTTGAACTAGAAAAGGTTTGAACCATTTGTTTTCCAAAATCGCTTACTGGTTTGCAAAACCGACCAAACTGCCCCCATAGGCGGTTTGTACGGTTTGATGTACCCGATATTACGTGCACTTGTGGAAAAAAAATGGCGGACCTCGTGGATGAAAATGGAAACAGGTAAAGAAACATAAGAATTTGTCAATTATGGCGAAAGGCCAATGTTATTTAAATGGTATGTTTGTGTATGTGGGCTCAGTTACAAAATAACATTTTGTAAAGGCACTCTCTGCGATCGGCAAAGAACATTTGTACCAATTCTATGTTGAAATTCGTTCAAGATAATTCGTACCCGGTTGCAAGTCAAAATGCCCCCAAGTCAAAACGTCCCCATTTTGGCACCCACAAAAAGTGAGAATGTCCAAATTTGCGACCTAAATCGCTCCCATTCCAATCAAAACAACTTCCATCCGTTTTAAATCATTAATTTTAAAAATTTGACTATAAAGAGGTATTTAAACATGATTTCATTTTCCAAAATGGGGGCATTTTGACTGTAAACCTTCGTACCCCAGACAGTCGTGTACTCATCAGCGCTCATGTAGGCTACAAATGTATGTCATACAGGGCAGATCCTTTTTTAAATGTTTCAGGGTTATGGCTATTGGGCCTCTACACAGTGTCATCCCGGAACGTTTCCATCAACACCTCTCAAGAAAAACTCTGAAGAGTTATTTGGCATGTGATGAAAAGTATAGAGAACAGCTGGAAAGCAGCATGTACCCAGCAGACATTCCAGTCATTGTCCGGCAATATACAAACGCAGTGTTCCAGAGAGTGCTGAACAACCTTAATGGTCTTGGTAAGGATGCAGTCGAGGAGATACATCCTTGGGTGCTGTGCACCTTGATTGATTGGGACGAGTTTGACAAAGTCATATGCACTACAACAAATCATACTACAACAAATCATACAGGTATCTAACTTCTTGGAGTTTAACATTGACCTTCCAAACATTGATCGAATGACCATTAAAGTTTGTATTGAACATTGAAACGATCTAGCAGTACAGAAGTGTCTTAATAAGTTGATATTTTCAATAAATAAATTTTGGCATGATTGAGACATGGAAATGGGTATCATATTTAAGAAAAGGTTGTAGCTAACAGCGGTACTGTTTTTTCTATGTAGAATGTATGACATACCCTGCAATCTTGTATAATTAAGTTTCATAAATTTACGTGGAAATCTTCCATGTGTTGAGTATTTTCATTTCTTAACGGTCCTTACAGAAATGTGTCCTACTACCAGCTCTATATGCATGTATATTACATTTTGTACCATGTAATACAATGACTGAAAGTGACATAAACAAATCTTTCCATAATCCATTACAGATGACAGAGATACAGAGTCGGGAACAGGCACACCATGCGAAATGCCAGAGATTAGATCAACTGGGTTAACATCTTCCTCTTCAGATGGTGTAGGTAAGTAACATCTCCAGCCATATTTTTTATTAGCACTGCTGGTCACATACTAGTAAAGCTTAGGAGAGCTTATGTCATGGTCTGATATACATCATCGGTTTAATTGCCGTCATCATAAACATTTGCTACAAACGACATCTCTTCAGACAGTTAATGGAGAAGTGGCCATTCGTCTAAGCACATTAGCTTTTTTGCATTATTACTATCTTGATATATCTGTGTAGATTATCGGAGCTTTTTTGCATCATACTATCAACTTTCAAATTCAACTATTAGCTTCAGCTTGTCTGTATTTGTGTCTGCCGCTGTATTGCCAGCAAACAGCATAATCATTCTCAGTCAAAAATGACTTGCTAACCAATAGCAAGGAGTTTCTTCAAGGAGTTATATAGTTTATTTAAAAATGAAGATGGATATAATATCCAGTATACCACGTTGCATTCCGGATTTAATTGACTATTTTAAGTAACCAAAAACACAACCATACCATCAAGATCAGATGGTAAAAGCTGTACTACTGTGCGGCATAAGCATCCATTCCTTCATTTGACTGCTTTGAAGTTATTGTGGTTGTCATAGTGACAAAAATATTGCAAGTGTTAATCGCATATTATTGTGGTCTGACCGAAAATGTTAAACAACTTGACTTCAAATGTATTCAGTCACACATAAATGCTCACATTATTATTTCATGGTGAAGGACTGATTTTATTTATAGCACCAACAAGCCAGAATGGCCATGATGGGACTACAGATGCTGCTGAGCCAGATGTTGTTACGGAAAACATGAAGTCTGAGAAACAAGTTTGGACAAAACCCGCAGTCCTGAAGCTGATTGCCCTGCATCAAGACCACGAGGCTGACTTCAGAAAACCTTCACTGAAGAAAAAAACTATCTGGTCCATTATTGCATCAGATATCAACAAAGAAACCAAGTTAAATGGTACATATTCAGCTACTCAGTGCGAGCAGAAATGGAAAAATATTACTAAAGTGTATAGGGACACAGTTGACCATAACATGAAATCAGGCAATGAGCGAAAAGAATGCCCTTACTTCCATGAACTGCAGGACTTTTACGGGTACAGACCCAATGTTACTCCATTGTATGTAAGCAGCTCCATCAAGTCACCTCAGACTCAAAGCTCTTCTGTAGAGACAGAAGATGAGAAAGATGTAGAAAAACAAACATCAAAGAAGCCAAAGGTGAAGCATAACCGCAAGGATGCAGTTGTTGAAATGCTACAAGAGATGCGTGATGACATGAAGCAGGAACAAAAACAGTTAATGGAAGTTTTAACCAAACAGCACGAAGACCGTATGGCAAATGAGAAAAGCAAACTAGAACTTTTTGATAAATTGGTTAATGCTATTTCAAAATCCAAGTAAGAGTGAACACTTTACAAGGTTTGTTTTTTGACAGAAGTGGAGAGAGACATGGAAGATTTGTAGGAGCAATCTTTGGGTCACTTTTCTAGTGAATATTTTCTGTTTCTTCATGCTCCTCTGTTCAGTGATACAGAGGAATCATGGCCCTCTTGTTTATGGCATTTTCTTGCAATGTTTTGTTGGAAGTTTGAACTTTTACTTTAGATTTTCATCCATGTACAAGGCAGTACACACTTAGAAATTGAAGTCACATATCTGTAATATAGATATTGTATTTTGCATTTTAATTATTTTCACACCATTGAATATTATTTCTTTGTAATTGTTAAATAACAAATGTTTAAACTCACTCTTGGTACATTTTGTATGCAAATTGAAGTCGCATATCTGTAATATAGATATTGTATTTGCATTTTAATTATTTTCACACCAGTGAATTTTATTTCTTTGTAATTATTAAATAACAAATGTTTAAAACTCACTCTTGGTACATTTTGTGTGCACAGCTGGTTTTGGTAAATTTTAATGGTGGCCATGTATAAGAAGCATCGTCAGTTTAATTTTAACCTTGCACATGTCTATGTGTTGATCTTGATTTAAGCTAATTGATGATCAACAGAACACATTATGTTAAACCATTTTATATTTTTTGAAGTTTTTCATTGATATGTTGATAGGGGCGTCCGTGGCCGAGTGGTTAAGGTCGTTGACTTCAAACCACTTGCCCCTCACCGCTGTGGGTTCGAATCCCGACAGGGACTTTGGATTCTTTCATGTGAGGAAGCTATCCAGCTAGCTTACGGAACGTCGGTGGTTCTACTCAGGTGCCCGTTCGTGCCTGAAATAATGCACGGAAGGGCACCTGAGGTCTTCCTCCACCAGTAAAGCTGGAACGTCGCGATATGACCTATACTGTGTCGATGTGACGTAAAACCCAAAACAAAACAAATCATTGATATGTTGTGTTCTGCTTTTGGATCGGATAATGGCTGTTTTAAAAAACTTGAAATTCATTGTAGAACTAAAGACTGATTAAAACTCGGTATGTTTCTGAAATTTCACCCAAGGAAATCATTGTTCATGTTTTTATGCCCCCCGAAGGGGTGGCATCTTAAAATTGGACCGTCCGTGTGTGTGTGTGTCTGTGTGTGTGTGTCTGTCCGGGCAACAACATTCTTGTCCGGTCCATAACTTTGTCATTTCTGTTTGGATTTCAATATAACTTGGCAGAAGTATTCATTATAAATGGGCGATGTGCAGAGCGCAAGACCCAGGTCCGTACCTTCAAGGTCAAGGTCACACTTGGAGTTCAAAGTTCAAATATGCATATTTTTTCTTTTGTCCTGTCCATAACGTTGTCATTTATGTGTGGTGGATTACTGGTGGTTTTTTAAATTGATTTGTAGAAGATGGCGTGCAGAGCACACATGACCCAGGTCCGTACCTCCAAGGTCAAGGTCACACTTCAAGGCCAATGGTCAATTTCGTGGGGGCATACGTCACGTTCTGTGACATTTCTTGTTTGTCATTCATTTGTACCTGTTATAATTGTTTTTGGTTAACTGTTTAATAAAATGAGAAATAACCCAGCAGGCACTCGACGTTGTTTCAACGTTGAAACAACGTTGAAATATGGTCGTGACGTTGTTCAACCAATATTCAACTATGGACGACCATACGGATATATTGCCAATGTATATACAACGTTGATTCAACGTTGTTTATGGTCGAAGTTTTACATTTAGTTTAATCATTATATAAACTTTTATACCACTAATTTTGTGATATTATTCCTTTATTGAATTAGTCTGTAAGTGATTTTTGTCAGGAAAATTTGCGTTACAATCTTTTTCCGTATATTCAAAAATAGCGCTTAAACAAATAAAGTTGGAAATAATTTTTCACTTTCTATTAACGCTTTAAATATTAGTTAATATGTTTTGTTGTTTGTTGTTTTATTTTTTAGTTCTTTATGAATAATATTAATTAATAAATTGGTATTAGTCAAAACCCCGTTTATAAAATAACGCTGGTCAGGGGAAGTAATTGTTGCGGTCTATGATTTTGTTTGTTTTTGTCTATGATTATCGTTCGTGCAAATGGTGGCGCTGTTTGGAAAATTTGAAAACAACACGATTGGCAATTTATTTGGATTTGGAAGGTATTACCGCTATGTTTTACTTTAGTTTACTGACTATTTTCTAAAATATTATTATTTATTCTTTAAATTCTACTTTAATTTACTTTATGAAATAAATGAGAGATATAAATTCATGATTGAGTTGATTTGACACGTTTTCGCGACCTTATTGAATGATTTGGGTTCGGTAGGCCTTGTAAGAATGAAGTTATTGATGTCCTTGGCAATTTATGATTTTACAAATCTTGTCTTTCTTTAATTTATTTTTCATATTATTAAACATTTGTCTGTACTATATCCTATTTAGAATTTAATCAATTTTAAAATTGAAACATATTAAGTAGTTAGGCCCACTTAATTTACGTCCCAAGACGATTCGTCAATATATATAACTATGTTTATATTTTATTGATAGTATAATACAGTGTTAATTAGTTTGATAAAAACACATTATAATGATTATTATTAAGTTAAATAACAAATTTGAGTGTTAAACTTTAAAGTTTAATAGTCGTAAATTTAAGGGGTATAATAAATCTATTTCTATTTTATTATTATATTATTTTATATTCTAGATCCTGGTCCTGGCTGAAATTTACAGTATTGCACCTGTAGCCTGTACACCATACATTCAACATGAAAAGGACTGTCAGGTTTGTTAAATTGAAATTTATTCTTATTAATTTATATATTTGAATTTCTTTACAATACAAAGTATAAATTTTTCAACAACTGGATATTTATCTTGTCTTAAAATATATTTTTTAGGAATATTCCTGTAACATTATTAATATAAAATTTACATGACGTTTGCTGATTTCAGGATGCTGCATAAAATGGTCTTAGCTAGAGCCTATAATATTAATTTCTTGGGAATATGCTGCAAGGAACTGACGGGGAGCAGTTTTTCTTACCAATCATAGGTGAGACTTTTAAATAGCTTCTTTTTAAAAAGATTTTGTTGTCTTATATACAGTAGTTGCTGTCAATATCAAACTTAGCTACGTTTCAATTACTATGCTGTTTTATGATATAAATCTTAGAGAAAAGCATTTTAAGATAAAAACAAATCACTAAGTTGAGTAAGTATATGTATAATTTGAGATTGACCAAGTCACTTTTAACTACAAACTTCTTATTTTTATTTGCAGAAGCAGTAAGAGACAGCCAAAGAAGTACTCAAACACTTGACATACCCAGAAAGATCTAGAAGAAAAGATTGGAACAGATTGTAGCTTAATTGTTAAACTATTAAAGTGAATTTAAGCTGCACTTGAACTGTATTTTTGAAATAAAATATCTGAAGTATTTAATATTGTCTTGACATTTTGTTAAACTTGGTTACTTTGCTTTATATCCAAAAATTAATGTATGGTGGGTTTTCAACGTTGAAATGACATTGAAACTTCAACGTTGTGCCAACGTTGAAGCTGCAACGTTGTATCAACGTTGAAATTTCAACGTTGTTTCAACTTTCAAATCCGAATATAAATCAAACCTTATTTCAACGTTGAAATCTGACCATAATTCAACGTTGAAACAACGTTGATGTGCCTGCTGGGTAAGATCTTTTGTATTATGAAGTTTCATCCTACATTTATGTATCTGTTATTATCCGTACTGGTAAGTCAGTAATCACATGTGAATGGTAAGGAAAACAGTTCGGTTAGGTACCTAGGAAACTGTATTGGTCTCCGACTCTGGATTAAACTTCACGAGACAATATAGAAATAAAACAATTTTATTGGTAACACACTATTGTTTGCTGTAAGAAGTGAACAATATTGAATGATACACATAGTCACATAGCCTGAAACACATACATAGTCACATATCCTGAAACACATACATAGTCAGATAGCCTGAAACAAGTGTAGCTGCTGAATAAAGCTCAAAATCTGTATACTGCTGTTGATCGCTTTGGTTTGTACTACAAGTCACAGCTGTCATTTGAGAGTGCAAACAATCGTTTTTCTTTTCATCTCTGCACTGCTACAAAGTGGCATGAAGTTCTCAAAATAGTTAGCCTCGTCAGCTTCAGCCATTCCTTCAGTGATGTAATCCAGCAGGTCTTCTCTGCACTGGACACAAAGCTGATGGAGGGTGCAACAGCTAAGTACAATATGTACAATACAAGAAATGTCCTTCAAGTCAATAAACTTTAACCTTCGAAACCGCCCCTTCAACGCACCAAAAGCACGTTCAATACACATCCTTGTGGAACTGTGAATGTAGTTGTATGTCTTTTGATCTTTGTTTAAATTGCCACAGTCTTTGTAAGGAACCATCATCCAAGATGCTAGGGCATATGCTGAATCTCCGAGGAGATGCGTGTTACCTGGGAAAACTTGCGAAACATCAGCCTCAATTTTATCCATAAGTGGGGAATTTTTAAGGATTCTTGAGTCATGGACTGATCCTGGCCAACCACAAAAGACATCGATGAATAGTAGCTTACTATCGCACACGGCTTGTAAAACAATAGAAGGGTACTGTTTACGATTGATGTAGTTTTCTGGAAATTCTGACGGTGTACGGATGGGAATGTGACTACCATCAATAGTGCCCATTATCCCAGGAAAGCCAGCTAGTTGCTGAAAGCCATCTATTGTCTCCTTGGCTTTTTTACCTGTTGGCCATTTTATCAACTCGGGCAAAAGTTTGACGCAAATCATCTCAGACACATCGTGGATAACAGAATGGACACTTGTTTCACACACACCAAAGATGTCTGCTAGTTGCTGAAACGTAGTTTGCGTAGAAAGATATTTGATGAACAACAGTAGTTTTTTCTCAGCCGTAATCTGGTGTACACCCCTTGAGTTCTTCAAAAAAGGTGACATCATATGTAAGAGTTTTTCAAATGTGTCTCTGTTCATTCGAAAACGGTCTTTGAAATCATCAATGGTGTATTGACGGTAGACAGTCTCCACATAACCACGAATTCTACTTTTTTCATGACGAAGTGTACTAAATGCAAGCACACCACTGATCTGAGCATATATCGCGTGATTTCTGGAAGATAAATAAACATGACTAGCGTCTGATTTATCTTCATCCTCAAAAATTCCCTGCAATGCTGCCACAAGTTCTGCCATGATTGCAAACCATTTGTAAAACCATGCATTTGTAGTAGCAACTGCAAACCATCTAAACTAGTTTTGGTTTCAAAATAATTTGTCATAAAACCTAAACCTACTACTGAAACCGGTTTATGCAAAACAAACGCGCCCCTAGTGTTTATAAAAGGTCTGGCATTGGTTAAATGCCAGACATTTTCAATCCACTTGCTCTTGTGTTTCATGTGGCATAGCCAGGGAGCGCAAATATAAATATTTTTATTTAACTGTCTTTTTTCAAACGAAACAGAAACGATGTATTAATCAAGAATAATATATTTTTAAAACAAGAATTATATTTTAATTTACACGAATAACGATATAATTATATTGATATTTAAACTCTCAATAAACAGGACAGTATTAATTAACACGCGTGAGATATATGTAACTTATCATGTTTACAACAGTGATTAGTTTATACATTTTTATGACAGACATTTATCATATTTTTTTAATTGGATACAGTATGGATTTTATAATCACGATGAACAAATTCCATTGCAAGCAAGAGAAGGAAGAGAAAGACGCTATCCGTCAAGGGAAAGAAATCCAACAAACAGACTGACATATACCCACTAGTGGGTTTACCTTATAATGCCACATGTCATGTATGTTTAGTTTCACTGAAAAACGAAATTACAATAGCGTTCTAGTGAAAGCTTCTTCAAAATTTGGAAAGAATAAAGAAATATGTATGACCCCTTTTCATGGGAATACATGTATCCACATATCCGACGTCAAGGGTTGTTTTAACAACCCTAGCGGTAAATTTGACTTTACAAAAACCAAATCTATTTCCTTCAGCAAGGAGGAAATTGATGAACTGAAAAAGTTGCTAGGTAGAGTGGATTATTATCATGATAAATTAACCAACACGCAGGTTTGTCATTTTTTTTATTTTATTTTATTATTTTATAGCATTTAGATATCACCTCGCTTGTTGTTAGAAATAATTGGTCATAGACAAAATAGCATTTACTCATTTAAAGGTATATACTTAAGATGTATGTATCTAAGTATAAGTGCTAACATTTTTAGTAAGATGCATGTATAATGTTATAGTATATTTTTTATATGTTTGATGTTATAAATTGAGATTGCATGTTTTAGACATCATCATCACTAACAACATCGCGACAACCACTACCGGAACAAACACCACCACCTCAGCAACAACAAATTGTTGCTGCTGCTGAGGTCACTGTAGTATCACCCCCTTAAATAAGTTGATTAAGTCATTACTGACATGATTAAAAATTTATATGATTATTAATACTTTAACATTCGTATCATATATGCTAATTATAACTTGAGTTTATCTTTCATTTTAAAGATATATTAACATAAAAAAAGAAGAAATCTGTACCAGCATGTATCAATGCGAATATATTTTTGTTACCTCCAGATTACACTTTATCCTCAAGACAAGTTTGATGGGAATGACGAGTACTTCTTAGCCACCCCAGTAAGACATTTTCATTTTTTAAAATATAAAAAATGCAACATTTCAAATAAGACATTCACACAGGTTTGTTTTATACTTTATATTTATGATGTTAGAAATTATTGATCATAGACAAAATATCATTTACTCATTGAAAGGTATATGCTTAAGATGTATGTATCTAAGTATAAGTGCTAACATTTTTAGTAAGATGCATGTACAATGTTATAGTATATTTTTTATATGTATAATGTTATGTTATAAATTGAGATTGCATGTTTTAGACATCATCATCACTAACAACATCGCGACAACCACTACAGCAACAACCACTTCGACAGCAGCAACAGCAACCGGAACAAACACCACCACCTCAGCAACAACAAATTGATGCTGCTGCTAAGGTCACTGGAGTATCATCCCCTTAAGTAAGTTGATTAAGCCATTACTGATATGATTCAAAATTTATATGCTAATTAATACTTGAACATACGTATCATATATTCTAATTATAACTTGAGTTTATCTTTTATTTTAAAGCTATATTAACATAAACAAAGAAATATGTACCAGCATGTATCAATGCAAATATATTTTTGTTACCTCAAGATTACCACATAATTATGTTCATATATGGACATTTAAATAATGAAGAGTGTGAAGTATTTTTACAATGTATACCCAACTCTGTGGTTATACGAACTCAGGTCTTTCTTTCCAAAATGCGCTTGGTGGGATTTGCTAACACGTATTATAAAAAATAGGTCTTCACAATTAACGAAGGTATAATACTGTTTATTCTTTATACATTACAGATGGCGACAGTAGATTAAACAAGAGCCACCGCCGGGCGGGGGCAATGCTCGACTTTTTACTTTTTCTAAACGCAAACATAGAAAGGTTTGAACATATCTTAACGTTTCCTTTTTATAAATTAAGTTGGTCTGTCACATAAGTTTTGTTTATCTATTTTGTATATATATATGAATAGAAACACGCAATTCTATAAATAGAAACACGCAATTTCTAAAAATAGAAACATTACGCAATTTCTAAATATAGCAACATTACGCATTTCTAAAAATAGCAACATTACGCAATTTCTAAAAATAGAAACATTACGCAATTTCTAAAAATAGAAACATTACGCAATTTCTAAAAATAGAAACATCAATTTCTAACAAGAACTGTCACAGGAGACAGCCAAGCTCGACTAATAAAATACTGGACGCAGTAAGGAGGACAAAACTATGAAAGAAAAACCAATTATGTATAATTATGTATTAAGTTATAGTAAAAAAATACCATTTGTTAACATAAATTCCAAGATCAAGAGGAATAATTCTAAAAAAAGTCATGCTTGGGTTATGAACATTTCACACAACATGTGTGTAATGATAAGAAACATATATTTGAAGTTTGAAGTATATACCTTAAAAAGTAAAGAAGTTATAATATTTCTTAAAGAAAATCCTAAGTTCAAAGAAAGATAAATCTGTAAATATTAGTAGTGTAAAATTGATAATTTCGCGGCCATCTTGCGCCGGCGGCGCAATATGGCCGACGTTAGTAACGTGAGACGATGACTCAAGGTTCCAAGATGGCGGTGTAGCAGACGACGTGGTAGATGACAGGGTTTAGCGCCATTTTTTAAACTATATCGATTTAAACTAGTAGAGCGGGGTTTTTCTTAAATGATAACAATCAGTTTGAAATCAGTTTTTGAAATGCAAACGATCAATATCACCTTTCAGCTTTTGGTGGAGAGCTATTGTATTGACAACGGTCTAGGGGTATTAATTAGCCATCAGTGGTGTTGGATATATTTTAACTTTTAAGAATGGATTTGAGAAGTTATGATATAGACGGTAGCATTTTTGAATCCTTTTGGGTGAATGATTACGAGAGACACTCATGGGCTGATGACGAAGTGTTCAGTGTTAATTATCATGTTGGATGGACACGGTCTTATATGATTGATCTTCTTAGACATTATCCCTCAGAATTTAATGAAGTAGCTTATAGATATGAAGAGGGTGAGCATTGGTGGCACGAGTTATGTTATTTTACTTCAAATTTAATGAAAAATCAAGCTTATGATGTAGAAGACTTTATACCTAGACAATAAATCGTTCCACTTCTAACATGACTGTCGAAACAAGTTTTTTAGTAAAACACTTAAATCTTTCAAGTACTGTTGTGATTGTTCATTGAAAACTATGCATTATCTTGTGTATAGAACCTAATTTTCATCACGACTTTTGATTGTGGCTGGACGTGAATGTATTCCAAACAGTTGGCGGTCAAATATGGCGGGAAATAACTAGTGATCTTTTTTAAATGTAAGCAACCAGTTTGAAATTAAGCGAGGGGTATAAACTACGGTTGTTGAATGCTTTACGTTAAAGATTACTTGATGATTGTCTTTTTAACATCAGAATGGATTTGAGACGTTATGCTGTAAACAGTAATTCATTTTGGTTAAATGAAGATGAAAGATATCCTTGGGTAGATGCAGAAGTACAAGATGTTTTTCATAGCCTTCGTTGGTCGCATTATTATATGATTGGTTTATTACAAGCTTATCCATCACGCTTTACTTTTGCGGCAAATAGGTATTTACAAAACGGACATTGGTGGCACGAGTTGTGTAATTTTACCCCAAATTTAATGGCAGACGAATCATTAGAAGAAGGAATGCTTCGTAATATTTAAAGACGATTGTTTATTTGTTTCTAAAAGCATGGCTCAAGCACAATTGATGTTTAGTGAGGAATCTTTATATTATTTGAAAACTTATGGCTTTCAGACTGTTAATTGGTGTCCAATAACAAAAGAGGTTCGTTGTAGCTTAGATGATAAACATTTATAAACTATTAAGAAAAAACGAAGTAAAACGGTGATTATTTTACAAAAAGGAAAATCCACATTATCTATAGATATGAAACAGTTTGAATCTTTGTGTGATTTAAAGGAAAGCATTCAGTTGTTAGGTTCATTTTTACAAGGACAGTCATAATGGAATGTACGGGTTTAGGTATAGAGTTTAAATCACCAGAGCTTAAACTGTATGAGAATAGACTACAAACGTTCGAATCCTGGTCTCAACAAATTCAACCTAATAAATATGAACTGGCATCTGCTGGATTTTATTATACGGGGAGAGGAGATATTGTACAATGTTTTTCCTGTGCTATTAGACTCAATCAATGGAAAAAGACAGACGATCCAATGAAAGAACACGGTATTCATTCAAAAAGTTTTTTATTTCTGAAAATGGTTGGACAATCAAATCGGTCTGAAAATATTTCTCTTCTAGATGAGGATCTAAAATGGAGCAGCTCAGTGGGAGAGCACCTCACTTTTTGGCGGTAGAGCAAAGTGAAAATACAAATTTTGAAATAACCGTTATTTCGAAAACCAAGCTGTATAGACGTACGTATATATAAGTTAACCACTGTAAAACTTCAAAAACATTTTTGCCCTTGCACTACTGGTATAAACATGGCAAATCTGAGATTAGAAATTGAAAACAATGAATATGTGGATAGTGACAATGAACGGAGTGACTCTTACACAATTTGATGAGGAGGAGCTGGATGAAATGAAGCAAAGTCATGTTACTATTAACCATTGTACACCTCCTGCAACTAGCGTGATGTTGATGAACTCATATTTTGACTTTGTATATGCAAAAGCATTGATTAACGTAAAAAGTATGATAGTGAAGAAACATTGCTATGGATGTTTTATAGATCACCCTTCACTGACACAACATGACTGTATCATGAGCGACCTTATGTATGATGACGAGCAAGCCTATGACTTTTACTTTGAAGAAATGTTACTGGAAGTAGATGAAACCAAAGTGTTGCAAGCATGGGAAGTCTTAGTACAAGGACTTAACCTTTCACACGAAGTGATTTACTTGCACAAACAGGTACTCGCAAACAAATAATTATCATGTAAAATAACATATAAGCACTTGTTTTTATCTTAGTAAAAGGTTGTAATAAAAAGTGTCTTGTTATTTTTTAATAGTTGAAATAAAGAATGTGTTCAGTCTTGTCTAATCCATTTCACATTTAAGCATATTTCTTCATTTACAAGTATCAACAAGAGCACCGCTAGGCGGAGCATTATATGCCCGAAAGTGTTGTTTTTTTAGTAAGGATGAAGCATTTGTAAGACATGGGAATTCGCTGTTCATCCTATAAAGTTTTACAGCTGTAGGTTGATTAATACTTAAGTTATTATTAATGAACTTTACCTTTGACCTTGTGACCCCAGAATCAATAGGGGTCTTCTACCTTATATGGACAATTATCCTAAGAAGTTTGAATATTGTGGGCCAATTGGAACTTTAATTATGCTCTAGAAACTGTTTTCAGTATTAAGGTAAAAGTGACTTTGACCTTGTGACCCCAAAATCAATAGGGGTCTTCTACCCAATATGGACAATCATCCTATGAAGTTTGAATATGGTGGGCCAAATGGAACTTCCGTTATGCTCTGGAAACTGTTTTTGGTTTTAAGGTAATTGTGACCTTGACCTTTGACCTAGTGACCCCAAAATCAATAGGGGTCTTTTGCCCAATATGGACAATCATCCTATGAAGTTTGAATATTGTGTTTTACAGTATCAAGGAAATAGTGACCTTGACCTTTGACCTTGTGACCCCAAAATCAAAAGGGGTCTTCTACCCAATATGGACAATCATCCTATGAAGTTTGAACATTGTGGGTCGTATGGAACTTAAGTTATGCTCCGGAAACTGTTTTCAGTTTTAAGGTCATAGTGACCTTGACCTTTGACCTTTTGACCCCAAAATCAATAGGGGTCTTCTACCCAATATGGGCAATCATCCTATGAAGTTTGAACATTGTGGGCCAAATGGAACTTAAGTTATGCTCCGGAAACCAAATTGCTAACGGACGGACGGACGTACGGACGGACAGACAAACGGACGCCAGGGGGTATAACATAATATGCCCTTTCGGGCATATAAAAATGGATAAGACACAGAAGGAACACATTCTCTTGGAGTACTATTTTGATGTAAAAAATCCTGGAAGTTATTTAGGTGCTACAAAGTTGTTAAAACTATTATCTGAAAAATACCCTGGAGTATTTAGTTTGAATTTCATCAAGAAATGGTTGAATAATCAAGATGCGTATGCAGTACAAAAACAAATAAGACATAGATATAATACCCCAAATGTACAAGTAGCAGGTTTAAACGATCAAGCTGATATGGATCTTATGTCAGTTGAAAATATTTCAAAATATAATGATGGAATAAAATACTTATTAGTTGTAATATATATTTTCTCTCGTTTTCTATTAGTTCAACCACTTCTTAATAAAAAGACACACACTGTTTTATCAGCTGTCATGTCGATAGATGTCTGCACTGATTTTACGCCCAAAGTAGGTAGCAGATACAAAAATATCAAATACATGGCAGTTTTCTTTGCGTTTTCTTCCTTTTACCGTTTTTTCTTCTACTGCGTGTTATAATATATAAAGTTCAAGGTCAAACTTGTTATCGCTTAATTAACTCAAATAATTTAATGTAGCGAAAAGATATGAAAGGTTGTAAGGTACTAAATGTTACATGTGATAGAGAAAAAAAGGTGTTGTTTCAGCTGAGCTTCATTTTCTTGCAGCAATATTAACTACTTCATCATTTGCGGCACTTGTAGGATTAGTTCATTTACGT
Organism: Ruditapes philippinarum; assembly: GCF_026571515.1. NCBI lineage: Eukaryota > Metazoa > Mollusca > Bivalvia > Venerida > Veneridae > Ruditapes > Ruditapes philippinarum. Next base: position 7,594 of record NW_026863698.1, on the reverse strand, counting down.
TTACCATTCCGTAAAATAGATATAAAAAAAAAAAAAAAAACGACAATAGTTTAATAATGCAAATACTTTAACTCGTTTGGTTGATTATCCAATGTAAATTTGTTTTCAGAGATGTTTATTACAGAACCAATGGAAAAGTAAATTAAGTAAATTGATGTAAAGATATAAAACACTAACCAATGAAAATGCCCCTAATATAGATGCTTTTTAATGAACCAATCACAAGGGTAGTATATTTTCAGTTTAAAAAATTGACCACGAAAGAACATCAGCTGATGACTATAAAACATTTTGTTTTTAAACAATTTCCTCAAATTATTCATTGAGTTTACTGCTTACTATTCATTGAGTTTATTGGTTACTATTCCTTGTTTAAAAATGGCTAGTTTCACCGAAAAGAGAAGTTATGATAACAGAATAGTTAAAGCATCTTCCCAATTTGGGAAAAATAAGGAGATATGTATCACCCCGTTTAACGGGAGGACATATGTGCATATATCAGACAAAAAAGGCTGCTTCAATAGCCCTGGGGGAAAATTCGATTTTTCAAAATCAAAATCTATAACATTTAATAAAGATGAGATTGAAGAACTTCGGAAATTACTCCTAAGAGTGGAACATTATGCGGATATATTCAACAGTACATCACCACAGGTTTGTTAAGAATATTTCTAAGTTATTGTTATCATTTGGTTAAAACCTATTTATTTTACATTGATTGTGTAACAAGTTCTTACAACTTATATTAATCACGCTCAGGGTGACTTCTTCCTGGAAATTTAACCAGTATTTGCATCCGTTTTAGGGAATCGTTGATGTTTAAACTATTGGTCATAAAAAATAGCATTAAGTGGTTTGAAGACACATATTTTGAACTTGTATGTGTTAAGAATCCAAGTGCTAACATTTTATCTTAAGGATGTGAAACATATGTTCTGAAATATTCAATATTTATTCAGTTTATTCATGTTCATATTTTCTAAAAAAACCCACATCTGCAGGTACAGCAGCAACAACCTCAACAACAGCATCAGCAGCAGATGCAAGAACCTCAACAACAGCATCAGCAGCAGATGCAACAACCTCAACAACAGCATCAGCAGCAGATGCAAGAACCTCAACAACAGCATCAGCAGCAGATGCAAGAACCTCAACAACAGCATCAGCAGCAGATGCAACAACCTCAACAACAGCGACAGCAGCAGATGCAAGAACCTCAACAACAGCGACAGCAGCAGATGCAAGAACCTCAACAACAGCGACAGCAGCAGATGCAAGAACCTCAACAACAGCATCAGCAGCAGATGCAAGAACCTCAACAACAGCATCAGCAGCAGATGCAACAACCTCAACAACAGCGACAGCAGCAGATGCAAGAACCTCAACAACAGCGACAGCAGCAGATGCAAAAACCTCAACAACAGCGACAGCAGCAGATGCAAGAACCTCAACAACAGCGACAGCAGCAGATGCAAGAACCTCAACAACAGCGACAGCAGCAGATGCAACAACCTCAGCAGCAGCAGATGCAAGAACCTCAACAACAACAGCAGCAGCAGCAGATGCAACAACCACAGCAGCAGCAGATGCAACAACCACAGCAGATGCAACAACCTCAACAACAACAGTAGCAGCAGATGCAACAACCACAGCAGATGCAACAACCACAGCAGATGCAACATCCACAGCAGATGCAACAACCACAGCAGATGCAACAACCACAGCAGATTGTTTCTGCTCAAGCCGTAAGTTTATGTGCAAGATTCATCTTTCAACCTATCCTAACGTAAACATCAAAGTATATATTTACTCCATACCACTTCATTTTATAATTTATAGTATAAAAATATATCATATTTGTAAATAACATCTTTGCATATTAATAAGTCATCTTAAATTTAAGATAATATCAGTCTGCTGAAGAGGCTGGAGTGTAAGTTGATTAAACTAATACTTATATGCTAATTAATACTTTAACATACATTTCACCTGTTGCTTAATTTATATGCTAATTAATACATTTCATCTTTTGTTAGCAATAATTTAAATGAATTGCAAATAATGTAAAATATTTGAGATATATAATAGTATGTACACATTTACATATTCATCTTAATTAACATTCTTAGGTCGCCATATATAATAACCAGGATGACCAATTCGAGGGGGAGGACAGTATCTTTTACGCCATTCCGGTAAGACATTTCTAAAGATAAAAAAGATACTGAGACAGAATTGTTGAAACTCTTTATTAAACATTTAAAATGGTAAACACATTAATGTGATGGTAATAATAGTAGTTCTACACATTAATATAATGACAATAAGAATAATTGTTATACACATTAATATTTCATTTTTTTAGGTTACACTTGCACAATAAGACGGAAAAGAAGAGAAAACAAACAAAAAACATAAAAAGTTGTTTGGTTGATGGGTGTGCTGTGAAATATTTATATTCTCTGAACTGTCATAGCTGATAGAATAAATATCTAATTAGTATTTTCTATTTTGTAATGTCCATACGCTAACGATGTAATACCATCCTCTAATAAGTACCTCTTATCATCAAAACAAGATAGTCCAATCTTCTTAATATTTTCGAGATAAATTTTATGATTATGGCTGCGAAATGTATTCATTCGAGAAACTAATTGAGAATCATTGAATAATACATCTTTATAATGCTGTAATTTTAAGTCTTTTTTGACAACCACTTTTGCTATACCTTTGGCACGTTTGTCTTCTTTACCATCACAACTAAAAGCATACATTTTCGATCTGAGACCGCAGTATTCTGAAATACATTTTTCATTGGTTTCACTTTTCATTTTCCCCATAACTTTTTTATTGATATCACTTTGTAAAAAGTGATCTTTCGGAAAGTCAGAAGTATCAAAAAGATGAGCATAATCATACATATCTTGGAATAGATCCTCACATTTACATGAAATGAATAAAGAGTCAGTGTCAGTGAAAAGTAAGGAAACATTGTCGGAATACAATTCTTTTAAATGGTCATAAAAGAAATGATACATGCTCCTTTTGGATAAGTCCAAAACAGTCATCCCAATGTATATAGGTTTGTTCAGTTTTACTTTCAATCTGTTTAATTCTACTCCAACAAGATCTTCAGAGAAAATTCGATGTAGCTTGTAGGTAGATTTGGCTGATACCTTCCTTAAGCGTTTTTCTGTATGTACCAATTCAACTGAACGATGCTTTCTAAGATTCTCCATCGTCTTTCCTGAAAGTAAAAATAAATGTGAATTTAGTAACGGTCGAATCTGAGTAAGCTCATTTTGTAATTATAGAAATACAATGTATTTATTATCTAGAATATTTAATTATTATCTAGAATGTTTATTAATTATCTAGAATGTTTAATTATTATCTAGAATGTTTACTTATATAGAAATATACAGTATTAAACAGAATGTACTTACCAAACACAGAATTATTCATCAATTTGTAGAAATTCTTCTCAAAGGTCGTTTTAGCCTGTTTTCTCATGTTTGTGTTGAACTCAACATACGGTTTCATGAACGCTTCTTGTTGAAATTCTAATATTCTGTGAATTTTTTTCAGCTTCATCCCTAGACGTAGATACAGCTGTAGATTCTTATAGTGGAGTACATACTTTTCTTTATCTTCAAGAGTGGTGAGTAGTTTTTCAACTTTCGCTCTAGGGGGTATTGGATCATCTGCTTGTTTTCCATGAAGCTTTTTCAATACACGTTGTGCGTAAGGTGATAATTTTTCATTAGGTATAAATTTTCTTTCTGGAGCCAAAGGATAGTCATTATGACTATCATGTAAGTTCTCTGGATATTCTAAGTCTACTTCCAAAATATATCCTTTAGATCCATCCTCTGGTATTTTCCTAACATCAAAAGATTTAATTTCTTCCTCAGATAAAAATCTAAAGAAACCTATTGGTAATCTATCAGATAACGACAGACCATATAAATTATTTATATCGTAATATGCCAAAAAATTCTTTTCTTTTGTGGGATCATACTCACTTAAATAAGGATTATTTGCTTTTTTGTATCTATTGGAAATCTGACTGATCCCTCCTCGAATACCCTTCTCAATAAACAGAATTTGGTCTATATCCGTCATGAGTTCTAAGCTAACGTCAGTCATTTTTAACATTGCCTGCCAGCTAAGACCAGGACTGGTGTAAAAGTGACATGGATCAAGGTCATAACATTTTAATGACATATCTCTGAAATTTTCAAACACATCAGCTAGCAATAATACATCTGTTTTCAAGTATAGATCATGATATTCTCCTAACGACTTACAACCACATGCTTCGAAAACTCGTACAGCATATTCATACTCTTGCATTGAAATATTTTCATTTGTAAGTGACGAGTAAAATTCGTGCATGGGAGGAAGCTGTTGCTCTTCAAATTTCCCCCATTGGTTCATGTATTCATAGGGATAAACCCCCTTTCTTAATAACAGTTCTGTATGATCTTTGATTTCAGTTTGAAAGTGTTTAAAACCTTTTAATCCATCTTGAGTTAAATTATCAACAAGTGTCTCTAGAGAAGATGGTAAAAATGCAAAGGAGTCAATAAATCTAAGACTTCCTACACTAAAACTAATATATTTTTCCATGGTTTGTGGTATACATTTTATTTTATAATCTTTGAAGGATCCTACACTTTGACATAATAAATGTGCATCAAAATTTTTCAAGTTATGAAAAATTACTGGAATAAAATTAACTTGTTTGCATTGTAAATTACAATTCATGTGAGCTGCTTGTCCAGTTTTCATTTAAATAGCACACTGAAATTACAAAAAAGTGATGATAACTCGGTGTTATGTTATACACCAGTCATTTAGTGGAGAAAACTCTATATATGTCTCTGCCTGGGATTGAACCCAGGACTATGAATGTGTTATATCAACACACTATGTCATCAAAAGGTTAGTCCAACAACGAGGTTGTTTGAAGTGACTTAAGTTATAATAAATTGCATAGATCTGTATGAGACTGTTGTGATTTATCTCTCTATTAAATTTTTAATTCTAGATTGTTATTTTATGTATGTTTCTTACAGCATATGGTACATGGTATGGCAGACATCACAACAACATCAGCAGGTGTGTACTTTTATAGTGATCATGTTGTATTGAAATCTTAAAATATATTCACCACTGAAAGTTATACTTAGTGATTCTTACTATTTTAAATTTTAAAGGATAGTAAACTGATAAGAAACTTTAGTTGAATACTTCTACGGAAATAAATGTTTCTCTAAAATATTATTTCCTTTCAGCTAATAATAACGCATTAGTTAAATAATCATTTTATAAACAAGATTGAATTTATTGCCAATCCCTCTATTTTTTATCATTTCAGCTGATGATTACACAACCGATCAAGAAACAAAAGATCATTACCCATCATCCCCAGAATCTATGAGTCCCAAACCAAAAACCCACCTACAACCCAAGAACTACAACCTAGAATCTACAACTCTAAATCCAAACCCACCTGCTTCCCTATCCAAAGGTAATATCACTCCTTTGTATATTATTTATAAAACCAATACCACTTTTCAAGTATCAGTGTTTTAATAATGTGTTTACAACTTCTGTTCCTTGTAAAAATATTTACTGATGTTAAAAATGAAGGCTCGAACATGTTTAAGATGTTTTTTGGAGTTTAATAGGTACTTTAAGTATATTACTTCTGATTTTCATAATCATATTTAGTATACATTTATAGAAAATATCATAAATCCTTTAAGCCTATAATAATTCATGAGAATAGTGATAAACAATAGTAAGATAGTGCAATTTGAAATGGAATCAGTTCAAAATTCAATTCATAGGACTGCCTCTTTACTGAAACATATCTTGAACCTACACAAAGCAATGAAAATTTTTATGAGGAAGCTGTAAATTCTTTTAAGTTTTTTTTAATTCATAGTTTATGTCATCATGATCAATTAGCCTCATCGTCATCATTATTTTTCATTGGTGCTATCATTATAATGTTGTTTAAAACAATTAAAGAAGAGACGGAGAGGAAGAGGACATAAAATACCAGATGAAGTTGTAGTAGAGATGCAAGCTGCTGTACCCAGACAACAAGTGGAGAATTCCCATTGTTCCACTAATGCACTCACAAGAATCTCTGGGAATCCCTGGAATCAGTTGATTTATTTGCATTCTCTCCAGCAGTTCTTCATCGCCCATCCTCACAAATTAAGATCTAAACAAGAATGAAACCATTTTTCCCTTTTTATTTTTTTAGGTGTTCATCATCATCAACATCATGGCTTGTTTTGTTTTGTTTGTTTGATTTTTTACGCCTTTTTCCAAACAGTATTTCAGTCATATAGGCGGGTAGTTTCCTAACCATCGTTCCTGGAGAGTTACACCAGTACTAGACTACCTTCCTCCGCGCTAAAACTACCAAAGCATCTCCCGGGGATCGAACCCACGCCAGAGAGGTAACTGGATTAGAAGTCATCGACTCTAAACCCCTCGACCACGGAGGCGGCTACACTAAAAGTGATTGGCCCTACTTTGGCATGTCATTTAGCTGTCATAAGCACGTTTGGGCAAAGTCATTAATAAAAAGCATTGTATTGTTTTAGAAGTGTGGAGTCTCTTGTAGTTCTGTTCTTGAATTACCTAACTTATGTTAAGGACAGTAATTGAATAAATCACTATGACGATCGTTTTCGTTTGTTAATTATTTTAAGAATAACGTTACATTAACTTAAATATTTTTTGGTGCCGTTCGCAGGATCAAACCTCGGTTGGAGAAAAACTTGACAGCACCCATACTAAAAGGTGTTTTTTGTAAATGTAATGCATGTAAAGTAATAGAAAATAGGTTGGCTAAATGTTGTAAGTGGGCAAATGCTGATTTAGACCTTCCTGAGGTCGTAGGGTCAGTGTCATCAAACAAAGATGAGGACGTTGTTATCGATTCTGGAAGGCAATTATCTTCCACACCTGACCGAGAAGGAGCGAATAAAGTTGCTTCGTCATTTTCGTTTAAGACGAAAGGATTTTGTTATTAAAAGAATACAAACACTTTTTGTTGTGCACGTGTAATCATTTGTAAACATATTCATTTTAAGTTGAAAAGTCTACTCGGGGTGTACTCTCAAAGGGATCCCAGATGAGTAGTGAAGATACTTTTAATTAATAAGAAAAGTCTATCCAGGGTAAACTCTCAAAGGAATCCCACATGGATAGTGAAGATTTTGTTAGGTTTTATTAAATAGATAAATACAGAATCCCTAAAGAGAGCCCAACACGGCAAAATTGAAAATGTTGCAGGCTCGGTTTGATTGAGCCTGTTTCATGGACGGTACTGGAAAGTGCAAGTTACCGTCCACCCGCCCCCTAGCATCCGGCTTAAGCAGAATTCAACATTTAAACATGAAATAGTAAATTTTTGAATTTAGAAACATCCGCAGATGTGTTCATACGGCGGTTATCATGGAACCTTCAATGTGACACTACCGGCCATTTCCATGAAAAGCGGCGTATTGGGTCCCCAAGTAATAAAAAGCGTGTGCCCAAACGAGGAAAACAATGGGCGGAACTT